>NW_015505235.1:727141-749726 GCF_001515645.1 Sinocyclocheilus grahami | reverse complement strand
AAAGGAAAACTTGAAATCGCATCATATGACCCCTTTAAATACTGACTTAAAATCTGCAAGCTAGCACAATTAATACTGGAGTCATCTGACTGATGGCTGCAAAGTGATCCAAACTGTTTTCTCGCACTGATCTGTGGGTTTTCAGTGATTAAACTTCATACATAATGTCATTAAGTCTGAGTCATGGATCAACACCGCCCAAAATCGGTCTTTGTGCTCAGATGTGCATCCTGCCATCAGAGACTAGCTTCAAACTGCCAGGGTCACTAGTGTGAGCACCGGGTCACATGACTGTAAAGCCAAACTATAATGTGCCAGCATGTGACTCTCTCCACTCTCACAAGACAAAGGATGAAGGTTTAAGAGAAGCTTATACTAAATATTTTAATTATCAGTTAACTGTCGCCTTGTGAGTCTGAAAAGTCTCCAAACAGTTCAGTTATTCGTAAGCATCAGTGCCTTCCCATGGTCATCATTAAGGAAGCAGACGCGTGTTTGCAATCACTGGAGAATAGATAGGTGGCGACAGTGTGTACTGAGAGCCAAGGGCATACACACACACACACACACACACACACACACACACACACAGACAGACTAAATTTACCAGCTAAGCATGACAACATGTTTGCCATACATTCAAAGCCCTCTGAGTCATCTGTAAAAGAACTCAAATAAAGCTGATTTGACTATACAAATGACTCAAAATTAGGGCTGCATATATGAACGTGGTTTTGCGCAGCTTGTCAGTGAAGAACGGCTCTGTGTAGAACATGCTGCTCCATGTGAAAGCACGCATGTGATGGAGATTTACCGCTGATTACAGAACCAGCTTTACTGAAAGGATGCGCAATAAATATTGCATGTGATTTATCGTGCAGCCCTACTCAAAATGCAGAGAGTAAAAGAAGCAAGCGATTGTTCCCTTGGTGGCAGGTGTAGTATTTCGTGACGACTACAGGTGTGGCTGGATGTTAGACTGTCAGCATGACTCAGCAGGTTTGCCACTAAATCCTAAGAAGAAAGTCGTGTGGCATGACATGTCGCTTTTTGCACAGTCTGTTACAGCACGTTTGACAAATCGTCCGATCCGTCATATGGAAAGTTTGGAAAACGCTGTAGTCATGACTGTGAGAAATGTAAACTGCACGCCTAATTATATATAATTCCTCTGAATTATGAACCAAAGGAGGATGGTGCTGCCAAAATGGGCACCCTACTGTTTACTCCACTAGTGATTCATGAAATTTGTGTGTTCTGTGGCTAATATACAGTGCCTAAAGAATTTAGACTATCATGACTGAATTATTCCTATTTGGATCTGCATGAATTATATTTTGGGTCAATGCAAAAACAAATCAGTAAAATAGCTAAAGATGATTAGTTTATAAGTGTATATTCTATATAAAAACATAACAACAGTGTTAAAATGGTAATGCAATTTCAAGGATTCAGGAATAATAATCTCCATAGATTAAATTTTTTTTTAATATTCCCGTTGGCTCAGTAGTTTCATAGAATTTTCCAACATTTTCACTGGCACAAACATGATACATAATAACTCATTTGACTTCCACCATTTTTGATGATAAATTTGTATTAAATCATAAAACAGAATACAGGAAAAATTCAAACAGACAACACAGAATTTGTGAATTTCATACTTTCATAATGCCTTACCATCAGTAAAATCATATTCAAATATATTAAATTATTAATATAATAATTTGTTTTATACATTTGTTTGACTAGACATGATTTTTGATCATTAAATTGTAATTATACCCCTCGACCTGAATCCAGAATCTGAATCCAATAATTTAAATGTTAAAACAGAATTCATTCAGAAAACACAGAATTTAGGGGAAAAATTAAGAGATTTCACAGTGCCTTATTTCATATATATATATATATATATTTATTTATTTATTCAATTATTATTATTATTATTATAATTATAGAATTTATTATATTAGACATGATTCATGAATTTTTATAATTTATAATTAAACCACTTAAAACTGAATCCAGAAATATTAATGGAATTTGAATATTCTGTTTAAATGGAATTAACATCAAAACTAAATTTAGGGAAAAACAAAATGGAATTAATTAAAAAACAAGCTATAATGTAACTCCATGGCAGCTATTTATCTATCTAAACATACTTTTGCTGGACAACAATGCCATGTAGTGTAAAACATTACTGATTTGTGAATCATTTTTAATCATTCCTAGACTCTCACGAGCCAATTTAAGATAGATTTATATCCATGTTATCCATCTATGGATAGCTAACGCTACCTTGATGTTGTTTAAATCAGTAGAATTCAACAACAATGTTCAACATATAATAAGATCAGTCAAATGGACCTAAACTATTTTATGCTGGCCCGATCCATCCTAACTGGTAGAGAATGGAAATTAAAGCCATAGATATGTATTCCTATGAAAATCAAACTCATATACTGACAAAACATAAACCTAGAATGTAAAGTAATAATCTAAACTAATCTAATCGCTTTAGATTAGTGTTAAATGAATGTAAATACACTGTAGGGATCAGTTCAGGGTCGTGCCTCACCTCTACCCAGTTAGTGAGCCAGTAGCACTCCGGATCTGTGCTTTCTACAGTGAACAGCACATTCCCACGCGGGATAACGCTTCCCTCCGGCACAGCCTTGATCTCGATGGGCAGGTGACCGTTGTATTTCTGCAGTGATGTAACATCAAAGACATGACTGAACATCCCTGATGGGACAAAACATTCAGCACAGACAGAAATGGCACAGAGGTGAGCTTCTCCATACCTCCAAAATGTAATTCCATCCTTTTTCATTGAACACATCATCCTGAAAGTGTTCCCGGTACACCTCTTTTGCTTCCTGAATTTTCTCTCGTGTGACGACCTGTCCTGTGAGCCCAAAAAGAGACAGGACAACTGTGAAACGAGAGTATCACACACCTCAAGGAAGTGGCTGAACAATACAGGAATAAAAAGACACTACACAAGAGAGAGGTTGGTGTGTCCCTGTGTGTGTGTGTGTGTGTTAAAATGCACATTTTCCTACATCCTTGCTTTATTGCATTAAGGGACTCTTCCTTGCTCACCGTGTAGCTTTGTCCCACCAGTGCTGTCTTAAAAGCACAGCATCCTCAAAAATAAAACAGCAGCTCTACTTGTGTTTTAATACATTTTAATGTATTACTATAGCAGATACTGTGACTTCAAAACATTTTTTGTGTAAATAGGGTTATTATAGTTAACTAAAAGTGAAACTAAAACCATTAAAAATACATTTTCGTTACTTATTATTGAAGCAAAATAAACGTTAACTGAAATAAAAATTTAGAAAATTTGCCAAAGCACCATTTTGCCGTTTTATCAATGAGAAATTTAGTTTTGATTTGGTAACTTGATGTACTAAAATAACTAAAATTAAAACTAAAATCAAATAAACAAAAAGTACAAAATTCATAAAATAAACAAAGCCTACTAAAAATGACAAAACTACAACAAAATTACTAAAACTTTAACCAAAATTTTAATGAAAACATACAATATAAAAATTGATTGATTCAAAATATTAATAACTATAAAAGCATCTCAATAATATTAAAATAACACTGGTATAAAATTACTCAAAATGTCTGTAATTTAAGTATGGAAAAACTATGAAGACAATCGCTGATTGAATCTAAAAAGTTCTTACAGTATCAAGTTTGCAAAAGGCTGCAATGATCTGCAAAACAAATTCTGAGGTTTGAGATTTAGGGAAAAAAAATAGTAAAATTCAAGCAGATCAAAAAGAGATAACAACAGAAACAGAAGTAATGCAACTTGAGTATTTATGCAGAATCCAGACTTAATCTGTGACCAGGGCTGCGTCGGGCAGCTGTCTTTTGTGGGTGAAAGAGCAGATGTTCAATTGTCTTGTTTTATCCCATCACACAATTTCTAAAGCCTTCACCCCAGCGCACCATGAAATCCTTAATTCCTTTATAAATGTGGCAAATTTGAGCGGCATGTGAGAACAACAACCTCAAACCAGACTGCTACTCACACGTCTTAAACTCAAACCGCTATATTCTTAGCCTATAACTCTACCATCAAGTTTGGTCACTTAACCCAGGCTCCATCACGAGAAAGTCATTTTTTTCCCATTGGAATAAACAATGTTATTATTTTTCGGGCTGACTGTATGACTAAGTTTGGAGGTCAGGCTGCATTCTTGAGCGAGAACACAACCCAAAATGACCAGCAAGGCTGCGTTTTCCATTTGCAACTTCAAGTAGTAATGACAGCCATGTCCAACGTACCTTTTAAATATCTGTGGAGAATGTACTGAAGCCCATAGAAGACCGTTTTGTCGTATTTGACTTTTCTGAGCTTGGCAGGGTCTGTCTTCTTCTCGCGGCACTCAAAGTAAGAGTACACCTTGCTGGTGTTGGGTGGATACTGTTTGTAATGTGTGACCTGCAAGAAAGAAATTACAACATGTTACATACAATTCATAAACTGAAAGAACCATAAAAATAAAAAAAAATCCTCTGGCACGACGGTGTTAACGTTGCAAATATGGTAATGGATGTCAACAAGCCTGGGTGCGTCTGTGTCCACATAGTTTCCTGTAATTTAGACAGCTGTTGGGTTTGATTCTAGCTGGTCTGCCATTCAATTCAAGACCACCAGCAACATATTACACACATTATTAGGCAAACATTACCACTACTATTATTCTAACTGACACTAAGTATTAAGCATTGACACATAGCTCGTCCTGCACCGTTATTGATATGGAAAAGAATGATACATCAAATCATGCACCTCAAATGAGCTATTAGCCATTTATTTGTGAAATTTACTAGCAATGTCTGAGTGAAAATTGCTTCTATAATGTTTTTTTAAGCAGTGGTGCCTTTAAAATGATCATTTGGGTGACGGAGGTGCATCTCAAAAGGTGTTTTAGCTGGTTAGCGTCTCTCCAGGAAGTTTTATCTCTCAATTCACCAAATAACCAAATAACAGAAACGCCGCCCTGCCTCTTTAATTACTGAGCACACTGTTTCCCATGACGCGCACTCCACAGACGCGTCGCGTCTTTAACTGCCGAACACATCGTTTTCCACGACTGTACGCACACTCGCGTCTTTGATAAATGTGCACATTGTTTTGTCTGACTGTACATGTACCGGCAGCACGCAGCTCCTGCCGGCACTAAATTACATTATATTTGTCCCATATTGTCATTAATATACATACTGACTTCAACTTGGACCACTAAATAAATAGACTGCTATTGTTATGCAAGTATCAGGGTTAGATTATTTAGTGTACAGGTCATTTCAAGAGGGATAAACAAAGTGATAGAAAATATTTTCATGCATTTTAAATGTTTAAAAATGTGGAAACCACTCATTGCATCACACCATCTCCTGATTGCATTATTATTTGTAAAATAGGGGCTTTATGCAGTGTGTGTGTATACATGGTTATAAGTATAATATTTCATTAATTTAGGGAAATGAACAAGCGTCTTAGCCCTCAAGGGACTATTTGGCCAACCAGCTTATTCCTGCTTGAAAAGCAAAATGTTACTGATAGTGTAAAAAACATCAGCTTTGAAGCACATGCATTACTCAACATTACTTACTACCTTCCAGCCACACTACATTAAATTAAGGTAAACTAGTAAAAAAATAATAATGGTTCATTTAAATGGAACCGGAATCGTTAGGCAAAACTGGAACCGGAATCGGAAAATTTCTAACGATACCCAACCCTACTTTTGAGAGAGAAATTTTCAATGACTTTCAAGCATTTCACACAACTATTTCCAACACTTTAAAGCTCTAAAATGATCCAGTTTGAATGATATTTTTAATGGGATGACCAAAATATACTTTGTTGTATACAAACTCTTATGTAAAATGTAAAAAAAATACATCAAATCACAATTATAACCAGTAGAAGGCAGCAGAGGAGCACTTATTGGCTTATTAGTCATACATTTATATTTTTTCTCTATATTTTGAAATGATAAAATCACTACTATAAAATATCAAATCATCAAGAAATCAGATTTGGTCAGAATTTTACACTTTTTTTGTGTATGAAGAAAAGGCACAAAGTGCCTTGAAAAACTAACTTTTTTTCAATTTGCTACTAAATCACACAATCACTGAAGTTGGTCAGTTCCATATACTAGAAGAATAATGGTACATTTAATAAGAGTGGAATATATAATTTTTCTATATAAAAATTTGATTTTGCACCTGTTACTGTTGTTAATAAAAGTAAATTGTGTATGCATCTTAACTCAAGCTTAGAGCTTTACTGTCAAATCTGTATAAATAAACAAGAAATGAACATGTAATATTATTAGTAACTGCACTTATTATTGCAAAACAATAATAATTTTATGATTAAATGATCTATATTTTAATACTCCCACACACCACCCCCAGCGCAACCAAATCTGCTTCTGGCGCCACCATCTGTAGAACTTAGTGGCGCTGGTGCCACTGCTCTCAAATGTTAGTCTGGAGCCCTGTAGTGTAGGCCAATTTATTTTATTCTTTTTATTTGTTATTTTATTCTGATTTCTCTGTTCTCAGAAGCACTGCAGGTGCGTGATATCTTGACGATGTGTGAATCCAGGTTCTGTTGTTGCTCTGTATGCTGCTGTTTGCACGTTAAAATAAACCTGTGAAAAAAAATTGTTTTGTATTTTTAATGGGTCACAGACACTCATCCATTCTATTTTTATTTAATGCCAATTTATTATTCTAATCTTATCAGTTAACGGTTAATGTTCAGATAACAAGTAACGGTTGTCGGTCGGGAAAATTAACCGAAATGAACATCCCTAAAGCCTATATATTGTGTGCAAAAAAGGGTCAAAACCACATTTTATTCTAACACTGTAATATTACAATCTAAAAACAAAAATAATGCTTTTAAAGCAGAAGTTAAATTCACTAAACTAAAAGTGAAAATAAATAAGAACAAAAGCACAGACCTGTATTAAGCTATTTTGATTACCTCATTACAGTCACTTTACAGTTAGTGCTATCATAAAAATATACCTACTTGTAGGTTTAAAATTCTACATGTGTCACAGTTATTGTCTAACATCAAGTATTTCAGCAAAATATATATTTTAGTCAGAAATATTGAGTATTGAGCCAGAGGTTGTTTAATCAGCTCACGCATTACACGGGAAAGGAAATTCAGATTTTGTTACAGAAGTGTAAGCCAAAATTCAAAGACATACCAAAATATGTAGAGACAGACAACACTTTTACAAGATGGAGAACTGATGGAATTTGGGTTTGGGTTTTCTCCTCGACCGGTAAGATAAACTACATTTTTTTGCTATGCATGTTAGCCCTTTACTGTCAAGCCCCAGATAAAATGGTAAGATATTGTAAGGATAAGAACAATCGTAAAAGTGTGAGGAGCATTTGCAATGGTTGTTTGTTTTATTTTTCCACTAGTTGTCACCAGAAGCACAGAAACTACATACCTCACCTTTAAAAGTTGCAAAAGAAAAAAGACCCTGCACTATTTCTAATCAAACACTTATGTACTTGTGAAAGGGGAATGCACTCAGATTACACTACTGAAGCACATCATTCTGTGTTTGGGATTTTTTGAGCCTTTCTAACACAAGAACTAGTTTTGTGCAACAAAAGGTTGTAGTTATTTAGATTATTTACTTGTTTTGCACAATTTTGCACAAGCAACATTTTCTTCAAAAACAAAACAAAACAAAAATCCTGTTTGCCCTCTTGCTCTTCAAAGACTTGTGATATAAATACATTCTATGCTGAGAATGTAACTACAGTAACAGTTACACTAGATATCAAACAGACAACCTACTAAGCTTCCTTCTGATATTTTGTGCATGCTGACCTTTCCCTGGCACTGTTTGGCTGCTCCCTTGTGTACGGGCCAGCCTGGGAAAGGTTACACCCTCATGGTTATGCCTGACAGCTACTGTGGTTGCTCCCTGCACTCCAAGAGCAAATTTCATGCAGCTTTTTTCCCTCCAGCTTTCCCAAAGGGCAGAAGTCCTTGTGGAGCAGCAGCCGAGGAGGTCCCACTAGGGTCTGGAGGCCCTTTCCCTTCTGGAATAGCCCGTTCATGTCAACAGCTGCATGCGGTCCAGGCATGCGCAACAACTGGCTGTGTGCATGGAGGACACTGCAATGCCACAGAATAGGCTTCAGATCAAGGCAAACAGCCACGGAGGTTGTATAAGGAGCTATTTTAAGGTGTGGCAAACTGAAATGAAAGTGAAACACCGTAAACAAGTTGTAAAACTGAACAATCCAGATAGTGCAGGTGCTTTGACCTGATCTGATGTTCCCAAGCTGAGCAATTAGTCAGTAAAGGCCTGAAATCTCCTGGACAACACAAACATGTGATTGTGATGTTGACAACTGAGGATAAAAGGGGAAAGATGCAACACCAGATGGAATTGTTAACACAAACCCAGCGAATGCCCTTTATGATGCTAAAGTTAATGTGCTCATGATCGATTGGTCAATCAACATTACACACACAACAGAGCGTGCACATGCAGCCAAGGACTTTACAGATTAATTTTCTCCACAGGGATTTCAAACGATTCCTCAATAAAAAATTCAGGCCATGAACCATCAAGCTCCGAGATGAATCACATTACAAACTGTGATGTGCAACAAAACTATTTGAGGAGGTACAAGTTTTACAAGAGTTACAAATGATGCAGTCGAATCAAAAACTATGACTGTATAGAAAAGTATAACTAATGGCGCTTTTCCACTGCATGGTACGGCATGGTACGGTTCACTTTTTGGGGGTTTTCCACTGGGTACAGTACCAGGTACCTGGTACTTTTTTTAGTACCACCTCGGTTGAGGTTCCAAGTGAACTGTACCGTTACCAAAACGTGACGTGTAAACTCTGCTGATCACGGATTGGCCGGAGAGAATCGTCACTTACCTGCGTCACTGAACTTGCAACACAAACTCAAAAGAACCGCTAGTTTTAAATCAGCACAGCCAGCGAAGGATCGAACGCAACTGTTTGGAACGAGTGCACCTTTTCGTAACAACCAAAAAGTTTTGTTGTCTGTTGCGGTAGAACAGACGTTCCTCTCCTTGATAGCAGAGGAGCGGATCCAGCGAGAGCTTGATGGGGCGACGCAGAATGAAAACGTTTTTGTAGGAGTCGTGGTAGTAGAGGCGGCGCAACTATAACGACATGTGAATAATCCCGCCCACTCTAAAGCGGTACTGAACTGCAGTGGAAACGCAAACCGTGCCGAGCCGAGTCGTACCACGCAGTGGAAAAGCTCCCATAAGTAGTGCACAGTGTGAATTTTCAATTTAGTTTTTGGTTTCACTAACGGGCCATTATATGTTTTTCTACTTTCAGTAAAGTAACTGAAATGTAACTAGAAAGTAACTGTGCAAATAACTGCGTAAACTGAAAAAAGTAACTGTAAAGCAAACTGATATTATTTATGTATGTTGTACTGCTGTCTGGTGAGATTTGTATGCTTTAATTAATGCAAGGTACAGTACAAACTCTGAATCCTTCACAATACTGTGCATCAAAAACTATTCAACAGTCATATTTATAGTTTATATTTTAATAGAAAACAGGTAAGTTTGGGAGTCTATTTCAACTTTGTTTCAGCTTGAGCTGAATTTAAAACTGCTAGTAAATTTCACAAACAATTACAAATAAACAGAAAGCAATGCACTGAATTAAACCTGAAATTTTTAAGTAGAAAAAAATTCTTTAATTATGTTTATCTTATTTACAACGTAGGGTTACACTTTATTTTAAGGTGTCCTTGTTACAGTGTAATTATATATTTAAGTACTGAGTAATATTAATTAACTACATGTACTTACTATATGGTTACGGTTTGGCTTTGGGTTACTTGCATGTAATTTTGCTTTTATTATAATATTAAGTACAAGTAACTTGTGTAACAAGGACACCGTAAAATAAAGTGTTACACAACGTAGTTTGAAAGTGTCACCCATTTATTCTGTAATTTGCAATGCTTCATGGGAGTGGATGGTTGCTGTTGAAATCTGAACACATTTTTCAGGTCTCTAGATAACTATATATGATCACTGAACAATCTCATGCTCTCTATTGCTCAGTACTGTACATTACTCCATATGTATTCGACCATGAAATCTTCACCACACCCCTCTCTCATTCCTGGTGTCATCTTTACTTCCTTCTCATCGCCTCTTATTCTAAATGTCACTTGCTTCTACAGTTTCACCCTGTTTCCATCAGAGCCAAAACCTTGAATGGAGAGTAAACACCGAATGTTAAACGTCAAGAGAAGCATCACAAGGTCAAAACTCATGAACTGACTCCTGAAACAAAAGAGTAGGAAAATCAACAAACTATCAAGAAGACACAGAAAGCTGACTGTAGTGTTGACTGAATAAATAAGGAACAACCAGCTATTTTCCACACGTGATCTCGGACTCACCAATGACCTCTGCGGGATCCTTAAGTAATGAAGCATCCCTTTAAAAGGCTAAATGGATGTGTCATCAGCCTCAACGCGAAACACGAGAATCCTATTACATCTGTAGTGGGAGGATAAAAGACAAAGACATCCACTCCCGTCCTCTAGCAGTACTAACGAAAGAAAACACTGATTAAACAGAGATGAGACCATATCCACAACATAACAGACACAACAGCAGTCAATGTCGCCACTCTGGACCCAAGGACAGAGAGTGCTGGGTTGAGGTGAAAAGTGAGCAACAACTTCAGGACGGCAAAGTAAAACCTGCATACAATTTATATTTTAAGATTAATAAAGATCTAAAGGTTATGACATACTTGCTTTTGATCATTTCTTAAACGGAAGATACAACACATTTTGGTTGCCTCACATGTTGGCAAGACTCGGCAGATATGGTGCATGTGTGAACGTCAGAAGTACCACTGCTACCAAGTGCGAGTCCTTTCGTTATCCTGAATTTAACCTTTCATCTCTGTTTTACTTTTGTCAAATGTGTTTAAACAGCTGCACTATAGAATTCTCCGTTTTTAAATTTCTATTTCGTTTCACTACATGACTGTTCATTTATCTTGCAGTTTAATGATTAATCTTTTTTTTAACCGTATATTCAGTTTCTATTTCAGTTTTAGTATTTTAGGGCTTCCAAAGTTCATGTGTAAACTGATGTTATTTAAATGTTTTACAACATTACACGTCTCCAGGCAGCTTACCGAATGTGAGATATAAAATCATTTTACAATACAGTGCATAATAAACTATTCTGTGGTCACTTTTGTATTTTATATATCTTATATATATACAGAAAACAAGTTAGTTTTGGAGACAAAAATCTATTGTAGCTTAATGTCAGTTTTTCTAATGACTAGTTTTGTCTTATAACAGTGTTAGACTTCACATAAGGACCTATGTATGCACTACACAGAGTACAGACTTTATTTCATATTCTTTACATTAGAGCGTACAGTGCGGTCCAATTTATAATATATGCATGTCAAAATCATACATCACCTTTCATTGTTTTACAGTACAATAACACTAAAAGTGTTGCATTTTGAAACTTTTTTTTCAAAGCAATAATCGAATGTATTTTAGGATCAGTTTTGAATTCCCAACGGACAGAACATGTCAGCAATTTCTACTAAATGTAACGTTAGTCATCCCGGTGACTATTACTAATTGGCTAGGTCTAGTAGTAGGTTAGTTGCACCGCTATCAGTCAAAATCATATCTCTCCGTTATATTACATCGCTTAAATAAGCGAAACGCTGAATGCTGATTAGCTTTATCTGATAAGTTACATTCATTTCCTTATTTCCAAGTGCTTTCAGTTTTGCTTCCCCTCAGGACCCGCGCCTCTTGCCCTTTAGGTGTAATTCACACTCCTAATCCGTTATTACCGACATAAACACACATAATCTACTAAAAAGGAATACAGATGAAGATGTACCTGTCGTTTCTCCTCACACACACACACACACTCGGCCTAACGGTACCGACCTGACTGACACCGACTCAACCGTTAACGGCCTGAAGGATGAAACCACCTTCATTCCTCGTTCTCTTTCCCTCATTTTCCTCTCACTCACAGGTTCGCCGGCATACAACAGCACACCGGGCCCGGCTGCGGCTCTCTGCCGCTCTCTGCTCACCTTGTAGGAGTCAGTAGCTAACAAGATGTTGAACTCCGCGGCGCCTGTGTGCTGCTCCATCTTCCCCTTGAAGTGACTGGAGTCGCGCGCTGCTGTCAGCTCTGTTGTTCCCTCTCCGCCACGCGGACTCTCAACCAACCCCCGTCGCTGAGGAGGGTGATGACGGAATCAGAATGGGCGGGACCGAATCTGGTGCACTGACCAATCAGGGGATAAGGGAACTTCGACGTAGGGGGCGAGGTGTGGCGCTTACAGGAAAGCGAATGGATGAAACAGAAAGTCTTAGAGAAATGTATTAAATTATACTGATCATTTGTTTTTATTAGAAAGTTCTTAATTTTATGTTTTGCTTTACTATTTTTTTTTTTTAAGAATATAATTGTAAATTATGTCATTATGAATGGATAAAAAAAAAAAAATTCTTATTTAACCCCTTTAGTTTGCATTTTATTTACAAGGGGTGCCATATAAATTCTTAATTGTATTTATCCTGTAATGCAGTTTATGATGATATTTTGAAAATACATTTATTGTTTTGAAATCGTTTTTGATTGTATTTGAACTTCTGTTATTTATTTTAAATGTTTTATTTGAGAATTTATTTTCAGGACACTACCATTGTTGAGGTAGTAGAAGATTAAATGTATAATTTTATGACAAGCATCCTCTTTCAAGAGTATATAATTTTATGATTTAATCATTTTGACTTATTTAATATGTAGTAAATATTACATTAATAAATAAAGATGGTCAAAGACAATAAAACTTTCTCTGGACTGTTGCCCCACCCTATGCAATTTAATTTTAAGTTTGTTTTAGTGACTGTCGTTTCAGTGGGATAGTCTTGGTTTATCGAAAAAGCTATAAGGTTTACAACTATATGTGACCCTGGACCACAATAAGGGTCCATTTTTTTATTGAGATATATATACATCATCTGAAAGCTGAATAAATACGCTTTCCATTGATGTATGGTTTGTTAGGATAGGACAATGTTTGGCTGAGATACAACTATTTAAAAATATGGAATCTGAGGGTGCAAAAAAAATCTAAATGTTGAAAAAAATTGCTAAATGAAGTTCTTAGAAACGCATATTATTAATCAAAAAATAAGTTTAGATATGTTTACGGTTGGAAATTTACTAAATATCTTCATGGAACATAATCTTTACTTAATATCCTAATGATTGTTGGCATAAAAGAAAAATCAATCATTTTGACCCATACACTGTATTGCTGGCTACTGCTTCAAATATGCTCGTGCTACTTATGACTGCTTTTGTGCTCCAGGGTCTCATATAACTATAAAGCTACACACTTAACTACAAAGCTAGATGGGTCTGTGAGTGTCTCTTCAAAACTTTAAATTTAGTAAATAAAATGATTTATCAAGGCGTGTGTATGTCTTTAATGGGAAGGTCTGACCAATCCCTGGCTGAGCTGACAATGACGTCAAGACAAGGCCCACCGCCGCAATCTCAGCCAATCACAGGGCTGCTGTAGCCGCTCTCTGATTGGCTGTGCGAAAGGCACTGTAAGTGACGTCTGTTACTATTGGTTCTGCAGATCAGTGCGTGCAGTTACTTATAATGGACAGAGGAGGAGCCAGAGGGGCAATTAAATATGAAGTTTTCTAATCTAGGATAAAAACACATTGACCTAAGTAATAAATGAGCAGTCTGCTGTTTTTGTTGGTTACAGACATGAAGTAATGCGTTTAGGAACTTCTGTCATGCGCTGCAATAGCAAGGAAACGCATGTGGAGTGTTATGCAATGATTCTGAAGTCTTACAATGTCATGCTTAGATGGCTAAATTTATTTAACCTTTATTTACATTAAATAAATAAATTATATTAAATTAAGTTATATATAGATATATTCCATAATCTTGCATAGTAAAACAATTGCATAATCTTGTCTAAAGAGGATTTAATAATCTTGTCTAAAGAGGAAACTTGCCATTTCTATCATACAAATAGCCTAACCTATCCCTAATCCATATATGTGTAGATGAGCTGTATATCTAAATTATTAAAGGGGTCATCTGATGCCATTTCAAGTATTCCTTTCTCTTTGGAGTGTTACAAGCTGATCGTGCATAGATAAGATCCCTGAAGTTGCAAAGACTAAAGTCTCAAATCCAAAGAGATATTCTTTATCAAAGTTAAGACTCTGCCACGCCCCCCTAAAACAGCTCGTTCTAACACGCCCCCACATATCTACCTCACTATGTGGAAATATTAGCATAATGCGGCCCAAATGTTCATGCAAAGAAAGAAGGCGTGGTTTCAGTAACCGCAGTTAGTGTTGAAGCAGCATGTCAGGGAGACGCTGTGTGTTTCTAGGCGAAAGCAAAAGCACTTTATTTGGCCTTCTGAAAGTAGATGCATTTAGGAATCTTTAAGATGACTTACAACAGAACAGCAATGCATTTTATGGACGACCGTTTCGTGAACCTAGGAGAGGAGGTCATTCTGACTTTGCTATGACAATCTGGCACTTCTGAATCAGCTACTGTTTTGTTATTAGTTTAAGTATTTGCTATTGACTGTTCAAATGCAGAGTTTTGCGCATCGTGTGTGTGTGTGTGTGCGTGCGCGTGTGTGTGAGACAGAGAGAGACCAGCTTCATCACTGTCTGTCACGCGACTCTGTTCCCCTTTCTGGTTCTGTCTTTACATTTATTTTGAAAGATGAAGCTCGCGATTATGGTAAGGGGCGTTACATTTCCGACGAGTGCTTGCGGTGTTCGGCCAATCACAATGCACTGGGTCAGCTGGCCAATCAGAGCAGACTGTACAGTATGTGAAAAATAATGTGTTTTTTGAACATTAAAGCATGTCAACATATTCTGTTACACCAAATACACCAAATAATGATCTTTAAAAAAGCATCATATGACCACTTTAATGTGTGCATCTAACACGCCACTGGAGGACACTATTGCACAAGTAACAAAGTGAAAGTCTGACATACTGGGCGAATAACACGGACTTTAAAACTTTAATTAGATCTTAAAACTTTGCTTGCATCAGTTTTTGTGTTGTTGACAAGTAAACAACTAAATAGAAACAAAAATCTCCCTTTTAAAATTTATATATATATATATATCTCCTTTTGCAATTTGACTAATAAGAATATATTATAAAATAAAAAAATATAAAAAATAAAGTTATGGGGTTGTTATTGGAAATCCAATCCAGTCCAAATAATGCGTCAATGCATTATAAAAAAAATGTATAACGCAAGGTCAGGGCCAGTGCCTCGATTCTTGAGTGCATGAACTGGAAAATACCTGATTTAAAATTCCTAATACACTTTGCATTTTAAACCCTTATCGTTATAAAATCTAAAACCCTTATTGTCTATGTAAAACATATTTGCATATTAAAAATATATATCCTACTAGGGATTCTTCGGTGTAGACAATGACCCAGTGTGTCCGGCCAATGAGAGCAGCAGCGGAATCCGTCATGCGTGATCAGCCGGCGAGAGGAGGAGAAACGCGCTTCTGTCACTGATCGCCTTTATTTTGGAGTAACAACTGCTGGAATAAGAGCGTTTTACTTCCATGTGGTCTGTACTGAGTTTCACTGCATCCATGTATAAGCATTCACCAGACCGCCTTCAGGGTCATTGGCTCTGCGTTTGTTGAACGGTGAGTTTTATTATTTTTTCCGCTTTTTTTACGGCAATCTTCCGGCAAAACCGTTACTTCTAATCTGTCAGTGTTATAATCAGTTTGTTTTATTAATTTGTGCAACAGGGACGTTGCACCATAGATACAGTACTTGTGTTCTGAAATATAACACTTTTCAGAGTGTCATTAATTTAAGAAACTTCCGCATTTGCTGTGTGTTTCTACAACATGGAAATATTCCTTTCAGAGTTTCCGCTAGCAAACTGATCGGTGTAGGAAACAAATTGATTGCAGTGACATTCGTTTTGCGTTATTTGCGAACTTTTCTGCTTTTTTTAAAGATTGTTATTGTTGCTTGAAGGGCTTAGCACATTTGTGCTTCCTGCTTTGGAGACTTCCTTTGCATAAAGTGAACGTTAACTCGTATTAAATGGTGTGTTAGATAATGTAACACCTTGACATCTAGAATATATCTAGAAATGTCTGGAAATGTCTCAATAAATAAAAAGTAATATTTGGTGGGCGCATTTCTCCAGAAGCATATTTTCATGTTCACCTGCTATTTTAAAAGCTGGTGTTGATGGAGTCCCGTGCAATTATGTTTTTTTAATTTTTTTTTTATTTTTTAGATAGATACTTCAGGTCTAATCAATGAATTGTAATATTTATAGATTTTTTTATTATTATTTATTCGCTCATTCATTGCCAAATATTCAGCATGGGGGCGGGGTTAATAGTTATAATATAAATCATTCATTGTCAAAATATTGTGATGGTGATCTATGGCGGTTTTTAATATATGTGCATGAAAATAACCAGCCCTAGTCCTTTTGTGTTTACAAATTTAGCATTGGTTATGGAACACCACGCCAGTGATGATGAACCACCAGTAGTACGTAGAGAGGAAAACAAGAGGAGGAGAAGAAAGATGAAAGCATTTACATCTACCTCAGCTGTATCGACAGATCATATAGCTGTAGAGTTTGTACTTCCCACCACCAATAAAAACAGCAGGAACCTAGACACATTGCATATAGACGTGACTGGCAATTGGACGGTAGAGCAGGTGAAGGTTCAGATTTGGCACAGAGCGGTAACCACTAAATTATGCCCTGAATTTTACCAAAAATACTCTCCGGACCACTGCATGCTGCTCTACCAGAAGAAAGGCAACTGGTATGAGATCTACGACAAGCAGCAGGTATTCCAAACCCTTGACTGTATCAGATATTGGAAGGCATTGAGAAAAGAGGTCGGGAAGATTCACCTGGTTGTTAGAACGCAGCCTACTGAGGATTCGCTTCAATATCAACAGTTTCTGAACCACCTAATCGGATATGATGTTACAGATGTCAGCAACGTCCACGACGACGAACTGGAGTTCACGCGAAGAAAGCTACTGACCCCTCGGAAAATTGAGCTGTCTGATCGAGATCCCAAACTCTACTCGATGGATCCATGGATGACCACAAAGCCTCTTCCTGAATACCTGCTGAGCAAAATAAGCAACAATCACATCCTGGTAGTGATACACAAGGACACAACAAGCCAGACTATTAAGGTGTCTATAGATGACACACCTGTCCAGGTTCTTCAGAGCTTCTTTGCCAAGATAACAAATAAGCGAGCAATTTTAGGCATATCGGAAGACGTCAGTGAATCCGATTTTGTCTTGAGGGTTTGTGGAAGAGAGGAATACCTATATGGCAACTACGCCATCAAAGATTTCCACTGGATCAGACAGTGTCTTAAAAATTGTGAAGAGATCCATCTGGTTTTAGAGCGTCCTCCAGACCCAGAACAAGACGTGGTCCAAAAAGAGGACTGGTCTCAGGTCGATGACTGCACCGGTGTCGCTGGTACTCATGAACAGCTGACCATCACTGAGAAAGACCACGAGAAGGTGTTTACCATCTCCCTTTGGGACTGCAATCGTAAATTCAGGGTGAAGATCTTGGGGATTGACATACCAGTGCTGCCACGCAATTCAGAGTTGATTGTGTTTGTAGAAGCCAGTATTTTCCACGGACAACAGCTGCTGGCCCAAGAAAGGACAACCTTCAAACCCTTCACAGAGGAGGTGCTCTGGAACACCTGGTTGGAGTTCAACATAAAGATCAAGGACTTACCCAAAGGTGCCCGACTTAGCTTGCAGGTGTTGTGTGGAAAAGCACAGACTCAAACGTCCAAGGAAAACGAATGCAAAAACAAGAGCCGCTTGCTGTACTATGTCAACCTGCTAATGGTGGACCACCGCTCCCTGCTCAGGCAGGGCGAGTTCATCTTGCACATGTGGAAGATGCCTGAGAAGAGTGAAGACAACAGCAGCGTTAACGCAGACAAACTCACGTCCGCAACCAACCCGGACAAGAACAGCTCCATGGCTGTTGCCATTCTCCTGGACCAGTACTGCTACCCTGTGGCTCTTCCCAAAAGCAAGGATTCTCCGGACTCGGAAATGGAAGGGGAGCGAGGGCAAAGAGAGATGCCCAACCATATGCGCAAACAGTTTGAGCAGATAATTGCTACCGACCCTTTGCATCCGCTCAGCTCCGAAGATAAAGAATTGCTTTGGCACTTCCGGCAAGAGTGCATGAAAGATCCCAAAGCCTATCCGAAGTTTCTTTCCTCGGTTAAGTGGGGCAAACAAGAGGCTGTAACGATAACGCACCGTCTTCTTGAAAGGAGCACCGTTTGGGACCGAAGCTCGCTAGATGTGGGTTTGGCTTTACAGTTACTGGACTGCCACTTCTCTGATGAAAATGTGCGCACTATGACCGTCCGGAAGTTGGAGACTCTGGCAGGTGACGATGTCCTGCGGTACCTCCTGCAGCTTGTTCAGGTGAGGCTCGGGTATTTACAACACACTGTGGTTGCTTCTGCATAACTGCTCAGACATGACATAACTCAACATTAACAAAGAAACTTCAGCTGGCTATTAAAATCAGCATGCAAAGTAAACATTTACATAAAATGAACCATGTAAAGGGACATTTCTGTGCAAGTCAAAGGCTGATGATACACGGAGCAACTTTTTGAGCAATGTTGCCATCAACGGGCAACCAGGTGAGACACAGGGCCCACGACCGATCTAAAATATCCAGAAATTTGTTACCCATTCTCAATGGAAAAGTGCCCAAGAAATATTGCTCAAAAAAAGTTGCCCTGTGTATCATCAGCCAAAGAATCTTAATCTTTGTTGCTGCTTATTTGTTTTGTAGGCTGTAAAATTTGAACCGTACCATGACAGCGCACTCGCCAGGTTCCTTCTCAAACGTGCGCTCAGAGTAAGTCAGAACCTCATCCCTCGTCTACAGTCAGTTTGTATGTTTTTAAAGAGTTTCCGGGTTTAACTCCTGTGACTCCTTCACAGAGCAAGCGGATCGGCCATTTCTTGTTCTGGTTCCTGCGTAGCGAAATCGCTCAATCCATGCACTATCAGCAGAGGTATGCCGTAATACTTGAAGCTTACCTCCGTGGCTGTGGTGAAGCCATGCTGCAGGACTTCAGGAAGCAAGTGGAGATGACAGAGGCCTTGCAAAAAGTCACTCGTGAGATTAAGCAAATGTCTGCTGAAAAGTATGACGTGTCAGCTCAAGGTGATAACTACAGGCAGTGTTTGTCCCTAGCATATTGCAATAGGCAAATGCAGTACATATCTAATGTTGTGGGAACAATGTAGTTGTTTTTCAGCTGCGTCAGAAACTGGACGATAACGCACCGTCTTCTTGAAAGGAGCACCGTTTGGGACCGAAGCTCGCTAGATGTGGGTTTGGCTTTACAGTTACTGGACTGCCACTTCTCTGATGAAAATGTGCGCACTATGACCGTCCGGAAGTTGGAGACTCTGGCAGGTGACGATGTCCTGCGGTACCTCCTGCAGCTTGTTCAGGTGAGGCTCGGGTATTTACAACACACTGTGGTTGCTTCTGCATAACTGCTCAGACATGACATAACTCAACATTAACAAAGAAACTTCAGCTGGCTATTAAAATCAGCATGCAAAGTAAACATTTACATAAAATGAACCATGTAAAGGGACATTTCTGTGCAAGTCAAAGGCTGATGATACACGGAGCAACTTTTTGAGCAATGTTGCCATCAACGGGCAACCAGGTGAGACACAGGGCCCACGACCGATCTAAAATATCCAGAAATTTGTTACCCATTCTCAATGGAAAAGTGCCCAAGAAATATTGCTCAAAAAAAGTTGCCCTGTGTATCATCAGCCAAAGAATCTTAATCTTTGTTGCTGCTTATTTGTTTTGTAGGCTGTAAAATTTGAACCGTACCATGACAGCGCACTCGCCAGGTTCCTTCTCAAACGTGCGCTCAGAGTAAGTCAGAACCTCATCCCTCGTCTACAGTCAGTTTGTATGTTTTTAAAGAGTTTCCGGGTTTAACTCCTGTGACTCCTTCACAGAGCAAGCGGATCGGCCATTTCTTGTTCTGGTTCCTGCGTAGCGAAATCGCTCAATCCATGCACTATCAGCAGAGGTATGCCGTAATACTTGAAGCTTACCTCCGTGGCTGTGGTGAAGCCATGCTGCAGGACTTCAGGAAGCAGGTGGAGATGACAGAGGCCTTGCACAAAGTCACTCGTGAGATTAAGCAAATGTCTGCTGAAAAGTATGACGTGTCAGCTCAAGGTGATAACTACAGGCAGTGTTTGTCCCTAGCATATTGCAATAGGCAAATGCAGTACATATCTAATGTTGTGGGAACAATGTAGTTGTTTTTCAGCTGCGTCAGAAACTGGAAGGTCTGCAGACTTCAGGGTTGCCAGACAGCTTTAAAGTGCCTTATGACCCAGGCCTACGGGCAGGGGCGCTTGTGGTACGTAAAACCATACGGCACACCAAAAAAAAAGATTTTCTTGTTTTATAGTATAAATATCTAAACATTCTTGAATCAAGATGCATTTACTTGACAAGCAAAATTACTTAAGATATTATGTCTTGTTTTCTGAGAAAAATATCAAAATGTTATTTTTTGCTTAAAAAAAGCAAAAATATCTGCCAATGGGGTAAGAAAAATAATCTTAATTCAAAGGCTAAACAAGATTCTTTTTCTATATAAAAATACTAAGTAAGAAAAATCGTTTTTTTGCAGTGGGATCACTTCCATTTTAGTTGCTACTGAGCTACAGTGCTTCTAATTTCACTAAGTTCTATGTGTACTAATTGGCCCTAGTGACTTCCACTGTGTCTTACTGGGATGAGTGGAAATTAATAATTTTGGTAATAAACACTAGTGTTGTCAGTTGAGCCTAACCATGAATATTCCTTTAATAGCCTCTGAAAGAATCCTCTAGAAGACACTTTTTTAATCAGTAGTCCTGGATAACGCACCCATTAATTATTGCACCATATTATGAATTGTAGATTGAACAATGCAAAGTGATGGCATCCAAGAAGAAACCCTTGTGGCTGCAGTTCAAACGAGCCGACCCCACCACCTTGTCGAGTGACACAATTGGGATCATCTTTAAAGACGGGGATGACCTTCGTCAGGACATGCTGATATTACAGGTAGACATCATTTAAATGCATGCTAGCAGTCATGACCGACATTATCAGTGCTGTCTCTCAAATAGACCATTGTTTCTCTCAGATTTTACTGATAATGGAGTCTATCTGGGAACTGGAGTCTTTGGATCTTTCCTTGTTACCATATGGATGCATTTCCACTGGAAATAAAATTGGTAATGGTGTTTGATGTGTTTCTTAAAAGTTATTAAGCAATAAAAAGTAACTGCTTTGAGTCAAATAACATGGGGAATTCCTCATGTTCCTCTGCTAGGAATGATTGAAATAGTGAAGGATGCCACTACTATTGCTAACATTCAGCAAAGTACTGTCGGGAACACCGGAGCTTTTAAAGATGAGATCCTCAGCCAGTGGCTTCGTGAAAAGTGTGTGAATGAGGACAAGGTATGTTATTTGCATTTATACTATTGTATGTGCTAAAGAGGAAGGAAACCTCTCACTTCCTGGTGCATTAGAGTCTTTGTTTGGTGGAGTTTGCCTTTGTGGAGACCAAACACAGCACCTACACACATCCAGTGTGCTATTTTTAAACACTTGTGTACCATCGTCGGCGGGTTTGGGCAAGTTCAGCTTCTGATAAGGGGGTTAGGTCATACGTCAGATGTTTGCTTGTTTGCATGTCTGTGTTTGCTTGATGCAAATGTGAAAAAGGTCAGGCATTGGTGATATGTTTGTGCATTTTTCCATCCCACACCACCTCTTCAGCACCAGCAGGCTGTTGAACGCTTTGTGTTCTCCTGTGGAGGGTATTGCGTGGCAACTTATGTCCTGGGCATCGGTGATCGTCACAATGACAACATAATGATTACAGAGACCGGTAATTATTGTTATTACTGAAACCTCTCTGCTAGAAAATGGCTGTTAAAGGAATATTCCAGGTTCTGTTGAAGTTAAGCTCAGTCGACAGCATTTGGGGCATAATTTTAGTTACCAATAAAAAAATAAATACATACATACAGTGTGGTACTTACAATTGAAGTGAATCAGTTTTGTTATTGTTAAATAAAACTATTATCTGTAATTAAAATAAAACTGAAATAAAATAATAATATAACAATAATAAAACAATATTAATATTATATGAAAGATTTAAGCTTAAAATACTGAAACCTAAATAATAAAATTATATTAATAATTATGAATGTTATTTTTTTTTATTTAGGGTTCAGTATTTTAAGCTTAAGTCTTCCA
>NW_015505235.1:723292-726926 GCF_001515645.1 Sinocyclocheilus grahami | reverse complement strand
TGTATTTTTAGAGTATGTCTCCCATATATATATATATATATATATATATATATATATATATATATATATATATATATATAGCCGCAAGACATGTTAATATGGTTTTGGTGAGGAAAAAAAGTATTTACTAACTTAAAATTTTATAAATAAACAAACAAACTAACTTTTTCTTATAACCAGTTTTATACCTTTTAATGCTATAAACCCTAAAATCCCCAAACGACTGTACAAATGCTGATTTAAAAAGCTTTACAGCTCAAATAATACACAAGTTTTAACAGACGAATTGTCTAAGTGCTTTTGTCATTTATAAACTCAAAACTTTACAACCTGCAAAAATTGGCCCTCTTTGCTTGCATTGTGCACCCTTGATATCCACTTTATAAAATTGTATGAATTTTTTATGCAAATGCTGTGTTTGAGCTCAACTTGTATTGAAACCTGAATGTTTCATTAGTTAACCAGTTCAAGGAACAATAACAAAATGCATGTGTTTTCAACTAGGTAACCTATTCCACATTGATTTCGGTCACATACTTGGAAACTACAAGAGTTTCATGGGGATCAGCAAGGAGCGAGTTCCTTTTGTGCTGACTCCTGATTTTCTCTATGTGATGAGCACAACGGGCAAAAAAAGCAGCACTCATTTCCTCCAGTTTCAGGTACGTTCATACAATATCACCTGTTAGCAACAGACTCCTCTGCTGTGACTAAACGTAATCTCCCTCATAATCGCAGAGCATTTGCCTGAAGGCCTACCTGGCTCTGAGACACCACACCAACCTGCTGATCATCCTGTTCTCCATGATGCTGATGACCGGCATGCCTCAGCTGACCAGCAAGGAGGACATCGAGTACATACGGGAAGCTCTGACGGTCGGACGCTCGGAGGACGAGGCCAAACAACACTTCTTGGACCAAATCGAGATCTGCCGGGACAAGGGTTGGACGGTGCAGTTCAACTGGTTCCTACACTTGGTGCTAGGCATTAAACAGGGTGTGGAGAAACGATCAGCTTGAAGTCAAACATTACATTTCCTCAATGGAGTACATTAGTGTTTTCATTTTAAAAAAGTGACACTTTTTCAAGTGTATTTTGCTGTATTTTTAGAATTTAACCAAAAAGCTTTTTATAGACCTAAATTATATTATTTAATGCATGTACATCATGCATTGTGTTGTTTTTAATACTTGCACTCTTGTTATCTTGCACTGTAATAAAATACATTTTTACATTTTTTAAGAATTGGGTCATTTTAAATGCCCATAATAACGCTACAAATAGAAAAAGTCAGGAGAAGAGCTGGTATTCGGTTAGTTTTGCATAGATTATCTGCGTACGTTTCAAAATGGAGCACCAAGTAATTTTATTTCTGTCTCTGATATGACTTGGACCTATTAGCATGGATGCTGCATCATGCAAAAGATTTTATTTGCAGATGTCATGGATGAAATGCCCTGTTTATGCACTATGCATTTATTTGTCACCCTTTATTAATTTATTCTGTAATTGCAAGTGTCTAATAATGATAATAAGGTGAGTTTCTAAGATAAAAGGCATAGTATGTATCTGGTCATGCGATGTAAACACGGGGAAAACCGGGTTGTACAATGAAACCCCCTTTTCTAGAATTTTTTTTTTTTTTAAGAAATATTAAAAATGAATGGAAACGATATTGGTTACAATAATTATTAACTGTAATCTTTAGTTTTATATTTAATCAGGTAGAGCAATTATTTTATACATAGATTACCAATGTCCCACGTCAACATGAAATTATTTTTTACAAATATATATTTAATTACTTTATATTAAATTGCTTTGTAAATAAACGGTCAATGTGTCTGTATCAGTTATTCATCTCAATTTGCAATTCTTTTCATTTAAATTTTCTGCTTGCATTTAATGTATTCTTTCTGCAGTGGAACACAAAATAAGATATTTTTATTTTATTTATTTATTTTTGTCCATTAAGATAAAAGTCAATGGGGTCCAAAGCTTTTTCTATCCCATTGACTATCATTATCAAAAACTATTATTTTGTGTTCCAAAGAAATAAAGTCATACAGGTTTGCAACTACATGAAGACAAGTAAAAATGGCATTATGGTCATTTTTGGGATGAACTATACCTTACTTACCTTACATTTTGCCGATTACTTGGTTACTTCTACATCACTGAACATGTAAGTGAGAATAACAGTTAGCAGAGTTGAGGTAAGTCTTTGTTCAATGTAGTAATTCCAGTTTTTCTCCTTCATTAAGACATTAGCTTAAAGCCATTCATTGCTAATGGGAATTTCCTTTCCGCTTCAATGTATTTACCTACCAGAGAGAGGAACTGGAACTGCCAGTCTGCTGTAAACTAAGCAGACTTCGTCATCTATTGCTACTCATTCAAGTCTCAACCTCATGGCCCTAACTGAGACTTGGATCAAACCTGAGGACAATGCCACTCCTGCAGCCCTCTCCACTAATTTCACTTTTTCCCACACCCCACACCCGATTGGGAAGGGTGGAGGGATGGGTCTACTTATTTCCAAAGAATGTTAATTTGATAGTCTACCATCACTTACTGGCAACTGTTCATTTGTATCACACACAATTACTATTACCCACCCATTTAAAATCCATTTTGTAGTTATTTATCGTCCCCCAGGTCAACTGGGTGACTTCTTAAATGAGCTGGATGTGTTACTCTCAAACTTCCCTGAGGACGGTACTCCTCTGGTACTACTCAGTGACTTCAACATCCACCTAGATAAACCACAGGCTACTGACTTCAACACACTGCTTGCCTCATTTGACCTCAAGCGCGTGTCTACTACAGCTACTCACAAATCAGGTAACCAATTGGACCTTATCTACACACGCTACTGCTCAACGGACAACACTTTAGTTACACCGTTGCACACCTCAGACCACTTCCTCATCACTTCTAACCTCACACTAGCTCCGGACACAACGCACACTCCTCCGCAGGTCACCTTTCGGCGTAACCTACGTTCGCTCTCTTCCACTCACCTATCCTCTATGGTTTCATCCTCGCTTCCTCCACCCTCTCAGTTTTCAGCATTGGACACAAACATTCTTTGCTCCACTCTAACATCTTGCTTAGACAACTTTTGCCCCCTTTCATCCAGACCAGCACGCACCACCTTCTCTGCCCCCTGGCTGTCTGATGTGCTCCGGGAACATCACTCTAGACTCAGTGCTGCCGAGAGGAAGTGGCGCAAATCAAAAAGCTCTACTGACCTTAGTGTATATCAGTCACTCCTCTCCTCCTTCTCTGCAAGTGCCTCCACTGCTAAAACAACATACTACCACAACAAAATTAACAACTGTTCTGACTCTCGCACGCTTTTCAAAACCTTTTCTTCTCTTCTTTGTCCTCCTCCACCCCCTCCTTCATCAACTCATACTGCTGATGACTATGCAATATTCTTCATAAATAAAACAAGAACCATCAGCGACCAATTTTCCACACCACAAACTGTCAAAAACTTCATAACCACAAATACTCATTCTCTCTCCTCCTTCTCTCCACTCTCGGAGGCAGATGTTTCTAAACTTATCCTTTCCAATCATCCTACTACCTGTCCGCTTGATCCTATCCCCACTCACCTCCTTCAGG
>NW_015505235.1:691164-723234 GCF_001515645.1 Sinocyclocheilus grahami | reverse complement strand
ATAATTAATAAGATATATAATATAGACACAAGACAAGACATGTTATGATTTTGGTGTGAAAAAAATAATTTATTGACTTTTTCCTGTGTAAAGTTATAACCAGTTTTACAACTTTTAACGCCATAAACTCTAAAACCACAAAACGACTGTAAAAATGCAGATTTTAAACCGCTTTACAGCTCAAATCATACACAAGTTTTAACAGAAGAATTGTGTAAGTGCTTTTATATAAGCTAAAAATTTTACAACCTCCAAAAATTGGCCCCATTCGTTTGCATTGTGCACTCTTGATATCTGCTTTATATAAAAAATATTTTTTATGCGAATTAAAATTATGCTGCAAATGCTGATGTTTGAGCTCAACTTGTATTGAAACCTGAATGTTTCATTAGTTAACCAGTTCAAGGAACAATAACAAAATGCATGTGTTTTCAACTAGGTAACCTATTCCACATTGATTTCGGTCACATACTTGGAAACTACAAGAGTTTCATGGGGATCAGCAAGGAGCGAGTTCCTTTTGTGCTGACTCCTGATTTTCTCTATGTGATGAGCACAACGGGCAAAAAAAGCAGCACTCATTTCCTCCAGTTTCAGGTACGTTCATACAATATCACCTGTTAGCAACAGACTCCTCTGCTGTGACTAAACGTAATCTCCCTCATAATCGCAGAGCATTTGCCTGAAGGCCTACCTGGCTCTGAGACACCACACCAACCTGCTGATCATCCTGTTCTCCATGATGCTGATGACCGGCATGCCTCAGCTGACCAGCAAGGAGGACATCGAGTACATACGGGAAGCTCTGACGGTCGGACGCTCGGAGGACGAGGCCAAACAACACTTCTTGGACCAAATCGAGATCTGCCGGGACAAGGGTTGGACGGTGCAGTTCAACTGGTTCCTACACTTGGTGCTAGGCATTAAACAGGGTGTGGAGAAACGATCAGCTTGAAGTCAAACATTACATTTCCTCAATGGAGTACATTAGTGTTTTCATTTTAAAAAAGTGACACTTTTTCAAGTGTATTTTGCTGTATTTTTAGAATTTAACCAAAAAGCTTTTTATAGACCTAAATTATATTATTTAATGCATGTACATCATGCATTGTGTTGTTTTTAATACTTGCACTCTTGTTATCTTGCACTGTAATAAAATACATTTTTACATTTTTTAAGAATTGGGTCATTTTAAATGCCCATAATAACGCTACAAATAGAAAAAGTCAGGAGAAGAGCTGGTATTCGGTTAGTTTTGCATAGATTATCTGCGTACGTTTCAAAATGGAGCACCAAGTAATTTTATTTCTGTCTCTGATATGACTTGGACCTATTAGCATGGATGCTGCATCATGCAAAAGATTTTATTTGCAGATGTCATGGATGAAATGCCCTGTTTATGCACTATGCATTTATTTGTCACCCTTTATTAATTTATTCTGTAATTGCAAGTGTCTAATAATGATAATAAGGTGAGTTTCTAAGATAAAAGGCATAGTATGTATCTGGTCATGCGATGTAAACACGGGGAAAACCGGGTTGTACAATGAAACCCCCTTTTCTAGAATTTTTTTTTTTTTTAAGAAATATTAAAAATGAATGGAAACGATATTGGTTACAATAATTATTAACTGTAATCTTTAGTTTTATATTTAATCAGGTAGAGCAATTATTTTATACATAGATTACCAATGTCCCACGTCAACATGAAATTATTTTTTACAAATATATATTTAATTACTTTATATTAAATTGCTTTGTAAATAAACGGTCAATGTGTCTGTATCAGTTATTCATCTCAATTTGCAATTCTTTTCATTTAAATTTTCTGCTTGCATTTAATGTATTCTTTCTGCAGTGGAACACAAAATAAGATATTTTTATTTTATTTATTTATTTTTGTCCATTAAGATAAAAGTCAATGGGGTCCAAAGCTTTTTCTATCCCATTTACTATCATTATCAAAAACTATTATTTTGTGTTCCAAAGAAATAAAGTCATACAGGTTTGCAACTACATGAAGACAAGTAAAAATGGCATTATGGTCATTTTTGGGATGAACTATACCTTACTTACCTTACATTTTGCCGATTACTTGGTTACTTCTACATCACTGAACATGTAAGTGAGAATAACAGTTAGCAGAGTTGAGGTAAGTCTTTGTTCAATGTAGTAATTCCAGTTTTTCTCCTTCATTAAGACATTAGCTTAAAGCCATTCATTGCTAATGGGAATTTCCTTTCCGCTTCAATGTATTTACCTACCAGAGAGAGGAACTGGAACTGCCAGTCTGCTGTAAACTAAGCAGACTTCGTCATCTATTGCTACTCATTCAAGTCTCAACCTCATGGCCCTAACTGAGACTTGGATCAAACCTGAGGACAATGCCACTCCTGCAGCCCTCTCCACTAATTTCACTTTTTCCCACACCCCACACCCGATTGGGAAGGGTGGAGGGATGGGTCTACTTATTTCCAAAGAATGTTAATTTGATAGTCTACCATCACTTACTGGCAACTGTTCATTTGTATCACACACAATTACTATTACCCACCCATTTAAAATCCATTTTGTAGTTATTTATCGTCCCCCAGGTCAACTGGGTGACTTCTTAAATGAGCTGGATGTGTTACTCTCAAACTTCCCTGAGGACGGTACTCCTCTGGTACTACTCAGTGACTTCAACATCCACCTAGATAAACCACAGGCTACTGACTTCAACACACTGCTTGCCTCATTTGACCTCAAGCGCGTGTCTACTACAGCTACTCACAAATCAGGTAACCAATTGGACCTTATCTACACACGCTACTGCTCAACGGACAACACTTTAGTTACACCGTTGCACACCTCAGACCACTTCCTCATCACTTCTAACCTCACACTAGCTCCGGACACAACGCACACTCCTCCGCAGGTCACCTTTCGGCGTAACCTACGTTCGCTCTCTTCCACTCACCTATCCTCTATGGTTTCATCCTCGCTTCCTCCACCCTCTCAGTTTTCAGCATTGGACACAAACATTCTTTGCTCCACTCTAACATCTTGCTTAGACAACTTTTGCCCCCTTTCATCCAGACCAGCACGCACCACCTTCTCTGCCCCCTGGCTGTCTGATGTGCTCCGGGAACATCACTCTAGACTCAGTGCTGCCGAGAGGAAGTGGCGCAAATCAAAAAGCTCTACTGACCTTAGTGTATATCAGTCACTCCTCTCCTCCTTCTCTGCAAGTGCCTCCACTGCTAAAACAACATACTACCACAACAAAATTAACAACTGTTCTGATCTCTTCCTTCTCTGCAAATGTCTCCACTGCTAAAACGACATACTACCACAACAAAATTAACAACTGTTCTGACTCTCGCACGCTTTTCAAAACCTTTTCTTCTCTTCTTTGTCCTCCTCCACCCCCTCCTTCATCAACTCATACTGCTGATGACTATGCAATATTCTTCATAAATAAAACAAGAACCATCAGCGACCAATTTTCCACACCACAAACTGTCAAAAACTTCATAACCACAAATACTCATTCTCTCTCCTCCTTCTCTCCACTCTCGGAGGCAGATGTTTCTAAACTTATCCTTTCCAATCATCCTACTACCTGTCCGCTTGATCCTATCCCCACTCACCTCCTTCAGGTCATTTCTTCTTCAGTTATACCCGTGCTCACATTAACAACACCTCTCTTCACTCTGGTACATTTCCCACAGCGTTCAAGCAGGCTCGGGTAACCCCACTGCTTAAAAAACCCTCTCTAAATCCAGCACTTTTAGAAAACTACAGACTGGTATCCCTTCTTCCGTTCAATGCAAAGACACTTGAGCGAGTTGTGTTCAACCAACTCTCTATGTTTCTTGCACAGAACAACCTCATGGACAGCAACCAATCTGGCTTTAAAAGCAGCCACTCAACTGAGACTGCACTGCTCTTAGTTACTGAATCCCTGAGACTGTCAAGAGCAGCTTCCCAATCCTCAGTACTCATCTTGCTGGATCTGTCTGCTGCTTTTGACACAGTTAACCACCAGATCCTCCTGTCCACCCTCATGAAGATGGGCATCTCAGGAACCGCACTCCAGTGGTTCAAGTCTTACCTCTCTGGTAGGTCCTTCAGGGTGTCTTGGAGGGGTGAGGTTTCTAAGTCACAACTTCTTGCTACTGGGGTTCCTCAAGGCTCAGTGCTTGGACCACTTCTCTTCTCCATCTACATGTCATCTTTAGGATCTGTCATTCAGAAGCACAGCTTTTCCTATCATTGCTATGCTGATGACACTCAACTCTACTTCTCATTCCAACCAGATGATCCGACAGTAGCTGTTCACTTTGCAGCCTGACTGACAGACATTTCTGGCTGGATGAAAGTTCATCACCTTCAACTCAACATTGCTAAGACAGAACTGCTCGTGGTCTCCAACCCAGCACTTCATCACAACCTCTCTATACAGCTAGGTTTGTCAACCATAACTCCTTTCAGGACAGCCATGAACCTTGGAGTTGTGATGAATGATCAGTTAAGTTCACAGACCATATTGCTACAATGGCCCGGTCCTGCAGGTTTGCCTTATACAACATTAGGAAGATTAGACCCTTCCTAACAGAGCAGACCACACAACTCCTTGTACAAGCTCTTGTTCTCTCCAGACTGGACTATTGTAATGCTCTCTTGGCGGGCCTTCCTGCATGTACTATCAAGCCTCTGCAACTGATCCAGAATGCCAATAGCCGCTTGCATCAAATACAAGGTACTGATGCTTGCCTACAAGACAACCACTGGCGCTGCAACAATATACCTAAACTCGCTAGTTCAGACCTACACACCCTCCAGAAGCTTGCGTTCTGCAAGTGAACGATGCCTCGTGGTGCCATCCCAAAGAGGCACAAAATCACTCTCACGGACCTTTTCCTGGACTGTCCCCAGCTGGTGGAACAACCTGCCTATCTCAATCCGAGCAGCTGAGTCTAGCCATTTTCAAAAAACATCTAAAGACTTTTTAAAGACTAAATCTTTTTCACCATCATCACCTGACCAATTAATACTAGCACTTACCTATTCTATTCTATTCAGTCTAATAAAAAAAAAACCTTGCTATGTGCACTGTACTATACTAACTGAGACTTGTCATAGCACTTATATTTTGTATATTGTTGCTCTCTCATTGGTCTGATTGCTTCTACTTTGTACATAAAGCGTCTGCTAAATTACTAAATGTAAATGTTTCATCTGCTCCAGGACAGGTCTTTTGGAAAGCAACCGTATTCCTCCTGTTGCCTCCGTTTATGTCGTGAGAAATGTAATGTGTTAAGACTGATAAGACTAAAATTTTGACAAAAACAGTATTCACACAGAGTGATTCACATTAACATTTTCACTGTGTGCTGTATTGTATATTTATATTTTTACAACATCATCCTGGCATGAAGACTAAAATGTTTTTATTTGAAAAGTACCATTTATGTTGTTATTCTGGCTTTTCTTAGGGTTTTGATAGTGTAATTTTGTGTTTTTGTCTGTTCTACTGATGTGGAAACTGAAACTTGAGTGGTTGGTAAGGTGTTCAGGGTGAATTCTAGAGTTTAAGATAGATGTTGCTAAGTGATTGATTTTTTAAGTGGTTGCTAAGGTGTTCAGAGTGGTTGCTAGGTTGTTGCTTAGTTGGTCACAATTGTTTCTACAGTTTCAGATGGTAGCTAGGATGTTGTTACAGTTTTCTGAGTGGTTGCTAGGGTGTTGCTTAGGTGGTCTAATTGGTTTCTTTAAGGTGGTTTCTCGGGTTTCAAATGGTAGTTAAAATGTTGCTATGGAAGTTCTGAGTGGTTGCTAAATTGTTGCTTAGATATTCAAAGTGGTTTCTAGGGATTCAGATGTTACCTACATTGTTTCTACAACATTCTGACTGGTTGCTAGGGTGTTGCTTAGGTGTTCAAATTGCTTTCAAGGATTTTAGATGATAGCCAGGTTGTTGTTGTTACAGCGTTCTTATTGGTTGTTAGGCTGTTGCTCAGGTGTTGAAATTGGTCTCTAGGGTTTCAGATGGTAGCTACAGAGAGGTCTAAAGGCCCGTTCACACCAAGCACGATAACTATAAAGATAACGATAAAGATATAGTTCTAAAAATAGTTCTCAATATTAAAGAAGTTAACACCACAACTTTAATCTTTAATGATAACGATACAGAAGAACGATATCGTTGGAATCACTTTCAAAACGATTTTTCTCCAGCTGATGAATGATAAAACACTGACAGCCAATCAGAATCCATCCTGTTGTAACGAGCTCAAGAATTTAAAGCGGCAGACGCACGTGTGCTTAGAATAAACAGACGATATCGTTCGCTGGTGTGGATGCTAATATCGTTGTCTTTATAGTTATCGCTCTTGGTGTGAACGGGGCTTAAGGCTTAAGGCAATAGAGCTTAACCTTTATTAATTAATTTTAATGTCAATGTCCTACTATACAAAAAGCAATAAAATGCATAAATCTTAGGGACAGTGACAATGACGAACAGCATATTAACATTACAAATTTAAAATATACATAAAACATGATGTCACAAAGAGAAAGGCTAATAAATCACAAAGCATAATTCAGACTTTTGTAAACTAAGACAATATAATGATTTACATAATCACACACTAAATGTTTTTACTAGTCTGATTCTGAGGTCGACATTATAATACATTAAAATATCTGATATTAATCAACTGACTGCATATAGTATGCAATGAAAAATCAATTTATACACTCCCAAAAATATCCAATCTGTTCTGTAAGGTTTCACATTCTAATCAATATTCTATTCCGCTGAGTTACACGCGTAACACTGCAAAAGCTGGAAAACTGCCTTGTCTTTTCAGGTACCATCAGGCACACCATCATGGCAGCTGTTGGCAAGGTCGTCATCGACTGGCGTCTGGCATTCTGGCATCTCCCCAATCACGGCCTTGTGTATCACTTTTAGCCAGCGCAGTTTCACTTCCTCCGTGTCGGCAATGAAGCAGTGAACAGATTTGGACTGGCACAGACGGAAGCTGGTGGGAGGATGATCCACAGACCGTTGGACATCTTCAACCTGGTAACCCAGGAGCGGGATGGTACACTGGGCTTTGACATCCTAAGAACAAAATCCCAGAGAAACCGGACTCATTCAAGGCTGAAAATGACCCCATGATTTACTCACCCTCAAGCCATACTAGGTGTATATGATTTTCTTCTTTCAGACAAATACAGTCGGAGATCCACAGACCGTTGGACATCTTCAACCTGGTAACCCAGGAGCGGGATGGTACACTGGGCTTTGACATCCTAAGAACAAAATCCCAGAGAAACCGGACTCATTCAAGGCTGAAAATGACCCCATGATTTACTCACCCTCAAGCCATACTAGGTGTATATGATTTTCTTCTTTCAGACAAATACAGTCGGAGTTATTTTAAAAATGTCCTTGCTCTTCCAAGCTTTATAATGGCAGCGAATGGGGGTTGAGATTTTGAAGCTCAAAAAAGTTCATCCATCCATCATAAAAAGTGCTCCACACGGCTCCGGGGGGGTAATAAAGGCCTTCTGCATTTGTGTAAGAAAAATATCTAACTGCTAACTGTCATATGCGTGTTCACAATAGAGTGGTGTTCCAGTGGATGATGTAGGACGTAGACTTAGGCGGCGTGTCCACCAATGTGTTTTTCCCTGTGGCTAGCGTATTTTTCAGCGCCGCGTTTTTTAAAACACCAGGAGCGTGCCGAGCGCTGAGCATCTTTTTCGCGCTGAGCGCTAAGCATTCTGGCATTTTTTTCTCAGCACTGAGAGTTGAAGAATGTTCAACTTTGGGTAAAACGCTGCGCTCATCACTGTCACTTTCTAGTCAGCCAACCAATCAGAGTGGAGGAGGGGCGGGACTAATACCGACCACCCGGCTAGTACAACCACTGAACAACAATGGAGAAGTTAATATTGCTTGTCTCCGAGTATTTTTTGTCTTTAACAGATTGAATTTCAGGACTACCATAATATTGTTATAAAAATAATGCTTGGAGAAACATTATACTCGCTATGCGTTTGCCATCACTTCAGCGGATATTCCGTATCATAGCAACCACAGCATCTCAACGGAAAAAAAAACCCCCTCTGCGCTCTCAAGCACTCACAGCTTGGCGTTTTCAGGAGAGCGCCTGGTGTTTTCAGCTGGCAAAAAACGCTTTGGTGGACATGCAGCCTTAGCATATGCTCCGGCGCGAATATGCTAGTCTCACAAGAACCAAGCTTTGTTTACAGCAAAGAAAAACCAGTCTCCTCTTGGCCTATTTTGAAATCCTCAGACATTTGTCTTTACAAATCCTCATTCTGTACTTATAATTCGTGACTGGTGTTTTGTTTTGCTCTCTCCTCTGCACTTCTGCATCACTCCTCACCGGAGCTTACTCTACGCCTACAGCATCCACAGAAACACCACTCACTCGAGAACGCGTGTACAACAGTTAGCAGAAGCTAGAGATTATGGTATCTAAAGTCTTAAATATCCATCATAAAAAGTGCTCCACACGGCTCCGGGGGGGTAATAAAGGCCTTCTGCATTTGTGTAAGAAAAATATCTAACTGCTAACTGTCATATGCGTGTTCACAATAGAGTGGTGTTCCAGTGGATGATGTAGGACGTAGACTTAGGCGGCGTGTCCACCAATGTGTTTTTCCCTGTGGCTAGCGTATTTTTCAGCGCCGCGTTTTTTAAAACACCAGGAGCGTGCCGAGCGCTGAGCATCTTTTTCGCGCTGAGCGCTAAGCATTCTGGCATTTTTTTCTCAGCACTGAGAGTTGAAGAATGTTCAACTTTGGGTAAAACGCTGCGCTCATCACTGTCACTTTCTAGTCAGCCAACCAATCAGAGTGGAGGAGGGGCGGGACTAATACTGACCACCCGGCTAGTACAACCACTGAACAACAATGGAGAAGTTAATATTGCTTGTCTCCGAGTATTTTTTGTCTTTAACAGATTGAATTTCAGGACTACCATAATATTGTTATAAAAATAATGCTTGGAGAAACATTATACTCGCTATGCGTTTGCCATCACTTCAGCGGATATTCCGTATCATAGCAACCACAGCATCTCAACGGAAAAAAAAACCCCCTCTGCGCTCTCAAGCACTCACAGCTTGGCGTTTTCAGGAGAGCGCCTGGTGTTTTCAGCTGGCAAAAAACGCTTTGGTGGACATGCAGCCTTAGCATATGCTCCGGTGCGAATATGCTAGTCTCACAAGAACCAAGCTTTGTTTACAGCAAAGAAAAACCAGTCTCCTCTTGGCCTATTTTGAAATCCTCAGACATTTGTCTTTACAAATCCTCATTCTGTACTTATAATTCGTCACTGGTGTTTTGTTTTGCTCTCTCCTCTGCACTTCTGCATCACTCCTCACCGGAGCTTACTCTACGCCTACAGCATCCACAGAAACACCACTCACTCGAGAACGCGTGTACAACAGTTAGCAGAAGCTAGAGATTATGGTATCTAAAGTCTTAAATATGGATATTTTTCTTACGCAAACGCATAGATTCGCTTCAGAAGGCCTTTATTAACCCCCAAGAACCTTGTGGAGTAATTTGGGATTCAGATGTTACCTACATTGTTTCTACAACATTCTGACTGGTTGCTAGGGTGTTGCTTAGGTGGTCTAATTGGTTTCTTTAAGGTGGTTTCTCGGGTTTCAAATGGTAGTTAAAATGTTGCTATGGAAGTTCTGAGTGGTTGCTAAATTGTTGCTTAGATATTCAAAGTGGTTTCTAGGGATTCAGATGTTACCTACATTGTTTCTACAACATTCTGACTGGTTGCTAGGGTGTTGCTTAGGTGGTCTAATTGGTTTCTTTAAGGTGGTTTCTCGGGTTTCAAATGGTAGTTAAAATGTTGCTATGGAAGTTCTGAGTGGTTGCTAAATTGTTGCTTAGATATTCAAAGTGGTTTCTAGGGATTCAGATGTTACCTACATTGTTTCTACAACATTCTGACTGGTTGCTAGGGTGTTGCTTAGGTGGTCTAATTGGTTTCTTTAAGGTGGTTTCTCGGGTTTCAAATGGTAGTTAAAATGTTGCTATGGAAGTTCTGAGTGGTTGCTAAATTGTTGCTTAGATATTCAAAGTGGTTTCTAGGGATTCAGATGTTACCTACATTGTTTCTACAACATTCTGACTGGTTGCTAGGGTGTTGCTTAGGTGGTCTAATTGGTTTCTTTAAGGTGGTTTCTCGGGTTTCAAATGGTAGTTAAAATGTTGCTATGGAAGTTCTGAGTGGTTGCTAAATTGTTGCTTAGATATTCAAAGTGGTTTCTAGGGATTCAGATGTTACCTACATTGTTTCTACAACATTCTGACTGGTTGCTAGGGTGTTGCTTAGGTGGTCTAATTGGTTTCTTTAAGGTGGTTTCTCGGGTTTCAAATGGTAGTTAAAATGTTGCTATGGAAGTTCTGAGTGGTTGCTAAATTGTTGCTTAGATATTCAAAGTGGTTTCTAGGGATTCAGATGTTACCTACATTGTTTCTACAACATTCTGACTGGTTGCTAGGGTGTTGCTTAGGTGGTCTAATTGGTTTCTTTAAGGTGGTTTCTCGGGTTTCAAATGGTAGTTAAAATGTTGCTATGGAAGTTCTGAGTGGTTGCTAAATTGTTGCTTAGATATTCAAAGTGGTTTCTAGGGATTCAGATGTTACCTACATTGTTTCTACAACATTCTGACTGGTTGCTAGGGTGTTGCTTAGGTGGTCTAATTGGTTTCTTTAAGGTGGTTTCTCGGGTTTCAAATGGTAGTTAAAATGTTGCTATGGAAGTTCTGAGTGGTTGCTAAATTGTTGCTTAGATATTCAAAGTGGTTTCTAGGGATTCAGATGTTACCTACATTGTTTCTACAACATTCTGACTGGTTGCTAGGGTGTTGCTTAGGTGGTCTAATTGGTTTCTTTAAGGTGGTTTCTCGGGTTTCAAATGGTAGTTAAAATGTTGCTATGGAAGTTCTGAGTGGTTGCTAAATTGTTGCTTAGATATTCAAAGTGGTTTCTAGGGATTCAGATGTTACCTACATTGTTTCTACAACATTCTGACTGGTTGCTAGGGTGTTGCTTAGGTGGTCTAATTGGTTTCTTTAAGGTGGTTTCTCGGGTTTCAAATGGTAGTTAAAATGTTGCTATGGAAGTTCTGAGTGGTTGCTAAATTGTTGCTTAGATATTCAAAGTGGTTTCTAGGGATTCAGATGTTACCTACATTGTTTCTACAACATTCTGACTGGTTGCTAGGGTGTTGCTTAGGTGGTCTAATTGGTTTCTTTAAGGTGGTTTCTCGGGTTTCAAATGGTAGTTAAAATGTTGCTATGGAAGTTCTGAGTGGTTGCTAAATTGTTGCTTAGATATTCAAAGTGGTTTCTAGGGATTCAGATGTTACCTACATTGTTTCTACAACATTCTGACTGGTTGCTAGGGTGTTGCTTAGGTGGTCTAATTGGTTTCTTTAAGGTGGTTTCTCGGGTTTCAAATGGTAGTTAAAATGTTGCTATGGAAGTTCTGAGTGGTTGCTAAATTGTTGCTTAGATATTCAAAGTGGTTTCTAGGGATTCAGATGTTACCTACATTGTTTCTACAACATTCTGACTGGTTGCTAGGGTGTTGCTTAGGTGGTCTAATTGGTTTCTTTAAGGTGGTTTCTCGGGTTTCAAATGGTAGTTAAAATGTTGCTATGGAAGTTCTGAGTGGTTGCTAAATTGTTGCTTAGATATTCAAAGTGGTTTCTAGGGATTCAGATGTTACCTACATTGTTTCTACAACATTCTGACTGGTTGCTAGGGTGTTGCTTAGGTGGTCTAATTGGTTTCTTTAAGGTGGTTTCTCGGGTTTCAAATGGTAGTTAAAATGTTGCTATGGAAGTTCTGAGTGGTTGCTAAATTGTTGCTTAGATATTCAAAGTGGTTTCTAGGGATTCAGATGTTACCTACATTGTTTCTACAACATTCTGACTGGTTGCTAGGGTGTTGCTTAGGTGGTCTAATTGGTTTCTTTAAGGTGGTTTCTCGGGTTTCAAATGGTAGTTAAAATGTTGCTATGGAAGTTCTGAGTGGTTGCTAAATTGTTGCTTAGATATTCAAAGTGGTTTCTAGGGATTCAGATGTTACCTACATTGTTTCTACAACATTCTGACTGGTTGCTAGGGTGTTGCTTAGGTGGTCTAATTGGTTTCTTTAAGGTGGTTTCTCGGGTTTCAAATGGTAGTTAAAATGTTGCTATGGAAGTTCTGAGTGGTTGCTAAATTGTTGCTTAGATATTCAAAGTGGTTTCTAGGGATTCAGATGTTACCTACATTGTTTCTACAACATTCTGACTGGTTGCTAGGGTGTTGCTTAGGTGGTCTAATTGGTTTCTTTAAGGTGGTTTCTCGGGTTTCAAATGGTAGTTAAAATGTTGCTATGGAAGTTCTGAGTGGTTGCTAAATTGTTGCTTAGATATTCAAAGTGGTTTCTAGGGATTCAGATGTTACCTACATTGTTTCTACAACATTCTGACTGGTTGCTAGGGTGTTGCTTAGGTGGTCTAATTGGTTTCTTTAAGGTGGTTTCTCGGGTTTCAAATGGTAGTTAAAATGTTGCTATGGAAGTTCTGAGTGGTTGCTAAATTGTTGCTTAGATATTCAAAGTGGTTTCTAGGGATTCAGATGTTACCTACATTGTTTCTACAACATTCTGACTGGTTGCTAGGGTGTTGCTTAGGTGGTCTAATTGGTTTCTTTAAGGTGGTTTCTCGGGTTTCAAATGGTAGTTAAAATGTTGCTATGGAAGTTCTGAGTGGTTGCTAAATTGTTGCTTAGATATTCAAAGTGGTTTCTAGGGATTCAGATGTTACCTACATTGTTTCTACAACATTCTGACTGGTTGCTAGGGTGTTGCTTAGGTGGTCTAATTGGTTTCTTTAAGGTGGTTTCTCGGGTTTCAAATGGTAGTTAAAATGTTGCTATGGAAGTTCTGAGTGGTTGCTAAATTGTTGCTTAGATATTCAAAGTGGTTTCTAGGGATTCAGATGTTACCTACATTGTTTCTACAACATTCTGACTGGTTGCTAGGGTGTTGCTTAGGTGGTCTAATTGGTTTCTTTAAGGTGGTTTCTCGGGTTTCAAATGGTAGTTAAAATGTTGCTATGGAAGTTCTGAGTGGTTGCTAAATTGTTGCTTAGATATTCAAAGTGGTTTCTAGGGATTCAGATGTTACCTACATTGTTTCTACAACATTCTGACTGGTTGCTAGGGTGTTGCTTAGGTGGTCTAATTGGTTTCTTTAAGGTGGTTTCTCGGGTTTCAAATGGTAGTTAAAATGTTGCTATGGAAGTTCTGAGTGGTTGCTAAATTGTTGCTTAGATATTCAAAGTGGTTTCTAGGGATTCAGATGTTACCTACATTGTTTCTACAACATTCTGACTGGTTGCTAGGGTGTTGCTTAGGTGGTCTAATTGGTTTCTTTAAGGTGGTTTCTCGGGTTTCAAATGGTAGTTAAAATGTTGCTATGGAAGTTCTGAGTGGTTGCTAAATTGTTGCTTAGATATTCAAAGTGGTTTCTAGGGATTCAGATGTTACCTACATTGTTTCTACAACATTCTGACTGGTTGCTAGGGTGTTGCTTAGGTGGTCTAATTGGTTTCTTTAAGGTGGTTTCTCGGGTTTCAAATGGTAGTTAAAATGTTGCTATGGAAGTTCTGAGTGGTTGCTAAATTGTTGCTTAGATATTCAAAGTGGTTTCTAGGGATTCAGATGTTACCTACATTGTTTCTACAACATTCTGACTGGTTGCTAGGGTGTTGCTTAGGTGGTCTAATTGGTTTCTTTAAGGTGGTTTCTCGGGTTTCAAATGGTAGTTAAAATGTTGCTATGGAAGTTCTGAGTGGTTGCTAAATTGTTGCTTAGATATTCAAAGTGGTTTCTAGGGATTCAGATGTTACCTACATTGTTTCTACAACATTCTGACTGGTTGCTAGGGTGTTGCTTAGGTGGTCTAATTGGTTTCTTTAAGGTGGTTTCTCGGGTTTCAAATGGTAGTTAAAATGTTGCTATGGAAGTTCTGAGTGGTTGCTAAATTGTTGCTTAGATATTCAAAGTGGTTTCTAGGGATTCAGATGTTACCTACATTGTTTCTACAACATTCTGACTGGTTGCTAGGGTGTTGCTTAGGTGGTCTAATTGGTTTCTTTAAGGTGGTTTCTCGGGTTTCAAATGGTAGTTAAAATGTTGCTATGGAAGTTCTGAGTGGTTGCTAAATTGTTGCTTAGATATTCAAAGTGGTTTCTAGGGATTCAGATGTTACCTACATTGTTTCTACAACATTCTGACTGGTTGCTAGGGTGTTGCTTAGGTGGTCTAATTGGTTTCTTTAAGGTGGTTTCTCGGGTTTCAAATGGTAGTTAAAATGTTGCTATGGAAGTTCTGAGTGGTTGCTAAATTGTTGCTTAGATATTCAAAGTGGTTTCTAGGGATTCAGATGTTACCTACATTGTTTCTACAACATTCTGACTGGTTGCTAGGGTGTTGCTTAGGTGGTCTAATTGGTTTCTTTAAGGTGGTTTCTCGGGTTTCAAATGGTAGTTAAAATGTTGCTATGGAAGTTCTGAGTGGTTGCTAAATTGTTGCTTAGATATTCAAAGTGGTTTCTAGGGATTCAGATGTTACCTACATTGTTTCTACAACATTCTGACTGGTTGCTAGGGTGTTGCTTAGGTGGTCTAATTGGTTTCTTTAAGGTGGTTTCTCGGGTTTCAAATGGTAGTTAAAATGTTGCTATGGAAGTTCTGAGTGGTTGCTAAATTGTTGCTTAGATATTCAAAGTGGTTTCTAGGGATTCAGATGTTACCTACATTGTTTCTACAACATTCTGACTGGTTGCTAGGGTGTTGCTTAGGTGGTCTAATTGGTTTCTTTAAGGTGGTTTCTCGGGTTTCAAATGGTAGTTAAAATGTTGCTATGGAAGTTCTGAGTGGTTGCTAAATTGTTGCTTAGATATTCAAAGTGGTTTCTAGGGATTCAGATGTTACCTACATTGTTTCTACAACATTCTGACTGGTTGCTAGGGTGTTGCTTAGGTGGTCTAATTGGTTTCTTTAAGGTGGTTTCTCGGGTTTCAAATGGTAGTTAAAATGTTGCTATGGAAGTTCTGAGTGGTTGCTAAATTGTTGCTTAGATATTCAAAGTGGTTTCTAGGGATTCAGATGTTACCTACATTGTTTCTACAACATTCTGACTGGTTGCTAGGGTGTTGCTTAGGTGGTCTAATTGGTTTCTTTAAGGTGGTTTCTCGGGTTTCAAATGGTAGTTAAAATGTTGCTATGGAAGTTCTGAGTGGTTGCTAAATTGTTGCTTAGATATTCAAAGTGGTTTCTAGGGATTCAGATGTTACCTACATTGTTTCTACAACATTCTGACTGGTTGCTAGGGTGTTGCTTAGGTGGTCTAATTGGTTTCTTTAAGGTGGTTTCTCGGGTTTCAAATGGTAGTTAAAATGTTGCTATGGAAGTTCTGAGTGGTTGCTAAATTGTTGCTTAGATATTCAAAGTGGTTTCTAGGGATTCAGATGTTACCTACATTGTTTCTACAACATTCTGACTGGTTGCTAGGGTGTTGCTTAGGTGGTCTAATTGGTTTCTTTAAGGTGGTTTCTCGGGTTTCAAATGGTAGTTAAAATGTTGCTATGGAAGTTCTGAGTGGTTGCTAAATTGTTGCTTAGATATTCAAAGTGGTTTCTAGGGATTCAGATGTTACCTACATTGTTTCTACAACATTCTGACTGGTTGCTAGGGTGTTGCTTAGGTGGTCTAATTGGTTTCTTTAAGGTGGTTTCTCGGGTTTCAAATGGTAGTTAAAATGTTGCTATGGAAGTTCTGAGTGGTTGCTAAATTGTTGCTTAGATATTCAAAGTGGTTTCTAGGGATTCAGATGTTACCTACATTGTTTCTACAACATTCTGACTGGTTGCTAGGGTGTTGCTTAGGTGGTCTAATTGGTTTCTTTAAGGTGGTTTCTCGGGTTTCAAATGGTAGTTAAAATGTTGCTATGGAAGTTCTGAGTGGTTGCTAAATTGTTGCTTAGATATTCAAAGTGGTTTCTAGGGATTCAGATGTTACCTACATTGTTTCTACAACATTCTGACTGGTTGCTAGGGTGTTGCTTAGGTGGTCTAATTGGTTTCTTTAAGGTGGTTTCTCGGGTTTCAAATGGTAGTTAAAATGTTGCTATGGAAGTTCTGAGTGGTTGCTAAATTGTTGCTTAGATATTCAAAGTGGTTTCTAGGGATTCAGATGTTACCTACATTGTTTCTACAACATTCTGACTGGTTGCTAGGGTGTTGCTTAGGTGGTCTAATTGGTTTCTTTAAGGTGGTTTCTCGGGTTTCAAATGGTAGTTAAAATGTTGCTATGGAAGTTCTGAGTGGTTGCTAAATTGTTGCTTAGATATTCAAAGTGGTTTCTAGGGATTCAGATGTTACCTACATTGTTTCTACAACATTCTGACTGGTTGCTAGGGTGTTGCTTAGGTGGTCTAATTGGTTTCTTTAAGGTGGTTTCTCGGGTTTCAAATGGTAGTTAAAATGTTGCTATGGAAGTTCTGAGTGGTTGCTAAATTGTTGCTTAGATATTCAAAGTGGTTTCTAGGGATTCAGATGTTACCTACATTGTTTCTACAACATTCTGACTGGTTGCTAGGGTGTTGCTTAGGTGGTCTAATTGGTTTCTTTAAGGTGGTTTCTCGGGTTTCAAATGGTAGTTAAAATGTTGCTATGGAAGTTCTGAGTGGTTGCTAAATTGTTGCTTAGATATTCAAAGTGGTTTCTAGGGATTCAGATGTTACCTACATTGTTTCTACAACATTCTGACTGGTTGCTAGGGTGTTGCTTAGGTGGTCTAATTGGTTTCTTTAAGGTGGTTTCTCGGGTTTCAAATGGTAGTTAAAATGTTGCTATGGAAGTTCTGAGTGGTTGCTAAATTGTTGCTTAGATATTCAAAGTGGTTTCTAGGGATTCAGATGTTACCTACATTGTTTCTACAACATTCTGACTGGTTGCTAGGGTGTTGCTTAGGTGGTCTAATTGGTTTCTTTAAGGTGGTTTCTCGGGTTTCAAATGGTAGTTAAAATGTTGCTATGGAAGTTCTGAGTGGTTGCTAAATTGTTGCTTAGATATTCAAAGTGGTTTCTAGGGATTCAGATGTTACCTACATTGTTTCTACAACATTCTGACTGGTTGCTAGGGTGTTGCTTAGGTGGTCTAATTGGTTTCTTTAAGGTGGTTTCTCGGGTTTCAAATGGTAGTTAAAATGTTGCTATGGAAGTTCTGAGTGGTTGCTAAATTGTTGCTTAGATATTCAAAGTGGTTTCTAGGGATTCAGATGTTACCTACATTGTTTCTACAACATTCTGACTGGTTGCTAGGGTGTTGCTTAGGTGGTCTAATTGGTTTCTTTAAGGTGGTTTCTCGGGTTTCAAATGGTAGTTAAAATGTTGCTATGGAAGTTCTGAGTGGTTGCTAAATTGTTGCTTAGATATTCAAAGTGGTTTCTAGGGATTCAGATGTTACCTACATTGTTTCTACAACATTCTGACTGGTTGCTAGGGTGTTGCTTAGGTGGTCTAATTGGTTTCTTTAAGGTGGTTTCTCGGGTTTCAAATGGTAGTTAAAATGTTGCTATGGAAGTTCTGAGTGGTTGCTAAATTGTTGCTTAGATATTCAAAGTGGTTTCTAGGGATTCAGATGTTACCTACATTGTTTCTACAACATTCTGACTGGTTGCTAGGGTGTTGCTTAGGTGGTCTAATTGGTTTCTTTAAGGTGGTTTCTCGGGTTTCAAATGGTAGTTAAAATGTTGCTATGGAAGTTCTGAGTGGTTGCTAAATTGTTGCTTAGATATTCAAAGTGGTTTCTAGGGATTCAGATGTTACCTACATTGTTTCTACAACATTCTGACTGGTTGCTAGGGTGTTGCTTAGGTGGTCTAATTGGTTTCTTTAAGGTGGTTTCTCGGGTTTCAAATGGTAGTTAAAATGTTGCTATGGAAGTTCTGAGTGGTTGCTAAATTGTTGCTTAGATATTCAAAGTGGTTTCTAGGGATTCAGATGTTACCTACATTGTTTCTACAACATTCTGACTGGTTGCTAGGGTGTTGCTTAGGTGGTCTAATTGGTTTCTTTAAGGTGGTTTCTCGGGTTTCAAATGGTAGTTAAAATGTTGCTATGGAAGTTCTGAGTGGTTGCTAAATTGTTGCTTAGATATTCAAAGTGGTTTCTAGGGATTCAGATGTTACCTACATTGTTTCTACAACATTCTGACTGGTTGCTAGGGTGTTGCTTAGGTGGTCTAATTGGTTTCTTTAAGGTGGTTTCTCGGGTTTCAAATGGTAGTTAAAATGTTGCTATGGAAGTTCTGAGTGGTTGCTAAATTGTTGCTTAGATATTCAAAGTGGTTTCTAGGGATTCAGATGTTACCTACATTGTTTCTACAACATTCTGACTGGTTGCTAGGGTGTTGCTTAGGTGGTCTAATTGGTTTCTTTAAGGTGGTTTCTCGGGTTTCAAATGGTAGTTAAAATGTTGCTATGGAAGTTCTGAGTGGTTGCTAAATTGTTGCTTAGATATTCAAAGTGGTTTCTAGGGATTCAGATGTTACCTACATTGTTTCTACAACATTCTGACTGGTTGCTAGGGTGTTGCTTAGGTGGTCTAATTGGTTTCTTTAAGGTGGTTTCTCGGGTTTCAAATGGTAGTTAAAATGTTGCTATGGAAGTTCTGAGTGGTTGCTAAATTGTTGCTTAGATATTCAAAGTGGTTTCTAGGGATTCAGATGTTACCTACATTGTTTCTACAACATTCTGACTGGTTGCTAGGGTGTTGCTTAGGTGGTCTAATTGGTTTCTTTAAGGTGGTTTCTCGGGTTTCAAATGGTAGTTAAAATGTTGCTATGGAAGTTCTGAGTGGTTGCTAAATTGTTGCTTAGATATTCAAAGTGGTTTCTAGGGATTCAGATGTTACCTACATTGTTTCTACAACATTCTGACTGGTTGCTAGGGTGTTGCTTAGGTGGTCTAATTGGTTTCTTTAAGGTGGTTTCTCGGGTTTCAAATGGTAGTTAAAATGTTGCTATGGAAGTTCTGAGTGGTTGCTAAATTGTTGCTTAGATATTCAAAGTGGTTTCTAGGGATTCAGATGTTACCTACATTGTTTCTACAACATTCTGACTGGTTGCTAGGGTGTTGCTTAGGTGTTCAAATTGCTTTCAAGGATTTTAGATGATAGCCAGGTTGTTGTTGTTACAGCGTTCTTATTGGTTGTTAGGCTGTTGCTCAGGTGTTGAAATTGGTCTCTAGGGTTTCAGATGGTAGCTACAGAGAGGTCTAAAGGCCCGTTCACACCAAGCACGATAACTATAAAGATAACGATAAAGATATAGTTCTAAAAATAGTTCTCAATATTAAAGAAGTTAACACCACAACTTTAATGATAACGATACAGAGGAACGATATCGTTGGAATCACTTTCAAAACGATTTTTCTCCAGCTGATGAATGATAAAACACTGACAGCCAATCAGAATCCATCCTGTTGTAACGAGCTCAAGAATTTAAAGCGGCAGACGCACGTGTGCTTAGAATAAACAGACGATATCGTTCGCTGGTGTGGATGCTAATATCGTTGTCTTTATAGTTATCGCTCTTGGTGTGAACGGGGCTTAAGGCTTAAGGCAATAGAGCTTAACCTTTATTAATTAATTTTAATGTCAATGTCCTACTATACAAAAAGCAATAAAATGCATAAATCTTAGGGACAGTGACAATGACGAACAGCATATTAACATTACAAATTTAAAATATACATAAAACATGATGTCACAAAGAGAAAGGCTAATAAATCACAAAGCATAATTCAGACTTTTGTAAACTAAGACAATATAATGATTTACATAATCACACACTAAATGTTTTTACTAGTCTGATTCTGAGGTCGACATTATAATACATTAAAATATCTGATATTAATCAACTGACTGCATATAGTATGCAATGAAAAATCAATTTATACACTCCCAAAAATATCCAATCTGTTCTGTAAGGTTTCACATTCTAATCAATATTCTATTCCGCTGAGTTACACGCGTAACACTGCAAAAGCTGGAAAACTGCCTTGTCTTTTCAGGTACCATCAGGCACACCATCATGGCAGCTGTTGGCAAGGTCGTCATCGACTGGCGTCTGGCATTCTGGCATCTCCCCAATCACGGCCTTGTGTATCACTTTTAGCCAGCGCAGTTTCACTTCCTCCGTGTCGGCAATGAAGCAGTGAACAGATTTGGACTGGCACAGACGGAAGCTGGTGGGAGGATGATCCACAGACCGTTGGACATCTTCAACCTGGTAACCCAGGAGCGGGATGGTACACTGGGCTTTGACATCCTAAGAACAAAATCCCAGAGAAACCGGACTCATTCAAGGCTGAAAATGACCCCATGATTTACTCACCCTCAAGCCATACTAGGTGTATATGATTTTCTTCTTTCAGACAAATACAGTCGGAGTTATTTTAAAAATGTCCTTGCTCTTCCAAGCTTTATAATGGCAGTGAATGGGGGTTGAGATTTTGAAGCTCAAAAAAGTTCATCCATCCATCATAAAAAGTGCTCCACACGGCTCCGGGGGGGTAATAAAGGCCTTCTGCATTTGTGTAAGAAAAATATCTAACTGCTAACTGTCATATGCGTGTTCACAATAGAGTGGTGTTCCAGTGGATGATGTAGGACGTAGACTTAGGCGGCGTGTCCACCAATGTGTTTTTCCCTGTGGCTAGCGTATTTTTCAGCGCCGCGTTTTTTAAAACACCAGGAGCGTGCCGAGCGCTGAGCATCTTTTTCGCGCTGAGCGCTAAGCATTCTGGCATTTTTTTCTCAGCACTGAGAGTTGAAGAATGTTCAACTTTGGGTAAAACGCTGCGCTCATCACTGTCACTTTCTAGTCAGCCAACCAATCAGAGGGGAGGAGGGGCGGGACTAATACTGACCACCCGGCTAGTACAACCACTGAACAACAATGGAGAAGTTAATATTGCTTGTCTCCGAGTATTTTTTGTCTTTAACAGATTGAATTTCAGGACTACCATAATATTGTTATAAAAATAATGCTTGGAGAAACATTATACTCGCTATGCGTTTGCCATCACTTCAGCGGATATTCCGTATCATAGCAACCACAGCATCTCAACGGAAAAACCCCCCCCCTCTGCACTCTCAAGCACTCACAGCTTGGCGTTTTCAGGAGAGCGCCTGGTGTTTTCAGCTGGCAAAAAACGCTTTGGTGGACATGCAGCCTTAGCATATGCTCCGGCGCGAATATGCTAGTCTCACAAGAACCAAGCTTTGTTTACAGCAAAGAAAAACCAGTCTCCTCTTGGCCTATTTTGAAATCCTCAGACATTTGTCTTTACAAATCCTCATTCTGTACTTATAATTCGTGACTGGTGTTTTGTTTTGCTCTCTCCTCTGCACTTCTGCATCACTCCTCACCGGAGCTTACTCTACGCCTACAGCATCCACAGAAACACCACTCACTCGAGAACGCGTGTACAACAGTTAGCAGAAGCTAGAGATTATGGTATCTAAAGTCTTAAATATGGATATTTTTCTTACGCAAACGCATAGATTCGCTTCAGAAGGCCTTTATTAACCCCCAAGAACCTTGTGGAGTAATTATTATGATGGATGGATGCACTTTTTTGGGCTTCAAAATCTCAACACCCCATTCACTGCCATTATAAAATTATATTACATTTTTAAATATAACTCCGATTGTATTCGTCTGAAAGAAGAAAGTCATATACACCTAGGATGCCTTGAGGTTGAGTAAATCATGGGGTAATTACATTTTTGGGGTAAACTACCCCTTTAATATTTAAAAGTAGATAAGTTATTAAAAGCTAGGGTGTTGCTATGGTGTTCTAAATGACTGCTAATGTTTCAGATGGTAGCTAGGATGTTGTTAAGTAATTTCTAAGGTGATCTGAGTGTTTGCTAGGGCATTGCTTTGTCAAGCTAACATAATATGAAGTAAGCTACACAATGCCTTTGCATTTGGTTTATATCGCATCATTGAAGGCTAATTAATGTGAGCTCGACTACACTGCATCTCTCACCTGTGGAGCGCCGTACAGGTAAAGAACAAGTGCGTCGTGCTGCGGAATCACACACCAGACCCTCTGACACGGTTTAGTTCGGTCTGTACTGTACTGCAGAAAGCCACAAAGGAAACTGTTTCCTGAGACCTGAGCTGCTTCAATCTGGTAAAGGTCAAGAGGAGAAAACGAAAAATCAAGCAGAGGTGTAAAGTATTTGAGTAAATGTAATTAATTACAGTACTTGAGTATCTTCTTGGGTACTCTGTGGTTTTACAAAGATAGCATCAAAGATATTAGCAAGTTTTACTCTCTACTTCACTACATTTTTGAATAAGCACTGTACTCTTTACTCCACGAGTGTCGCAATTACACATTACATTTTGCACGGCACCTATCTTTTTCTGCAGCCGTTTTTTTCTGCTACAAAAGAAGTGATATCACCAACTGAAAGTACCATATCTTGTGCATCTCTCAAGCACTCACAGCTTGGCGTTTTCAGGAGAGCGCCTGGTGTTTTCAGCTGGCAAAAAACGCTTTGGTGGACATGCAGCCTTAGCATATGCTCCGGTGCGAATATGCTAGTCTCACAAGAACCAAGCTTTGTTTACAGCAAAGAAAAACCAGTCTCCTCTTGGCCTATTTTGAAATCCTCAGACATTTGTCTTTACAAATCCTCATTCTGTACTTATAATTCGTGACTGGTGTTTTGTTTTGCTCTCTCCTCTGCACTTCTGCATCACTCCTCACCGGAGCTTACTCTACGCCTACAGCATCCACAGAAACACCACTCACTCGAGAACGCGTGTACAACAGTTAGCAGAAGCTAGAGATTATGGTATCTAAAGTCGTAAATATGGATATTTTTCTTACGCAAACGCATAGATTCGCTTCAGAAGGCCTTTATTAACCCCCAAGAACCTTGTGGAGTAATTATTATGATGGATGGATGCACTTTTTTGGGCTTCAAAATCTCAACACCCCATTCACTGCCATTATAAAATTATACTACATTTTTAAATATAACTCCGATTGTATTCGTCTGAAAGAAGAAAGTCATATACACCTAGGATGCCTTGAGGTTGAGTAAATCATGGGGTAATTACATTTTTGGGGTAAACTACCCCTTTAATATTTAAAAGTAGATAAGTTATTAAAAGCTAGGGTGTTGCTATGGTGTTCTAAATGACTGCTAATGTTTCAGATGGTAGCTAGGATGTTGTTAAGTAATTTCTAAGGTGATCTGAGTGTTTGCTAGGGCATTGCTTTGTCAAGCTAACATAATATGAAGTAAGCTACACAATGCCTTTGCATTTGGTTTATATCGCATCATTGAAGGCTAATTAATGTGAGCTCGACTACACTGCATCTCTCACCTGTGGAGCGCCGTACAGGTAAAGAACAAGTGCGTCGTGCTGCGGAATCACACACCAGACCCTCTGACACGGTTTAGTTCGGTCTGTACTGTACTGCAGAAAGCCACAAAGGAAACTGTTTCCTGAGACCTGAGCTGCTTCAATCTGGTAAAGGTCAAGAGGAGAAAACGAAAAATCAAGCAGAGGTGTAAAGTATTTGAGTAAATGTAATTAATTACAGTACTTGAGTATCTTCTTGGGTACTCTGTGGTTTTACAAAGATAGCATCAAAGATATTAGCAAGTTTTACTCTCTACTTCACTACATTTTTGAATAAGCACTGTACTCTTTACTCCACGAGTGTCGCAATTACACATTACATTTTGCACGGCACCTATCTTTTTCTGCAGCCGTTTTTTTCTGCTACAAAAGAAGTGATATCACCAACTGAAAGTACCATATCTTGTGCATTTTGCCCTTACTCACCCAAACTTGTCAACAAGGCTACTTTATGTGAATGTGAGTTCCTTAGCAAAAAGTAGTGATTTACAGGTGTTTTATAAATGAGATGATTTTTTTTTGTGCAATTTTAAGGTGCTCAGTTTTATTTTGGTTTTAGAAAATAAACGTGATTGCTCTCTTCATAAATCAACTCTTTCTTGTTTTTATTACATGTTCTCTGTGCCTTCTCTTGGACTTTTATGTCACTTCCTGTCTCCCATGGTGTTTGTCGCCAGTTTGGTCATTGGTTCCGCTTGATTAGTCTCCCCAGGGGCCTGCTTCATAAAACAAGTTTACCAAACAAGCCAGGCTTATTTCAGTTAGTCTGACTTATTGTCAGATTATTTGGTTCAAAATAAGTCAGACTAACTGAAATAAGCCTGGCTTGTTTGGTAAACTTGTTTTATGAAACAGCCCCCAGGTGCGTCTTGTTGATTTGTTAAGCTTGTTAGCCCCTTGTGTATATACAGCCCTAGTCTTTCTTTAGTTCCTTGTGAGCTGTTGAATGTAATAGTTTGCCCGTCATTCTGTTCTATGCTCCCTTTGGTTTTTGTTTTATTGTTTGTTCTAGTTTTTCCATTAAACACCTGCACATAGATCCTTGCCTCTGCCTGTTTTCCGCAGCTTCTCCACAACATTACAGTTTTTCACTGGCTTGTCTCTTTGACTAGTGCTTCTTTGAGCCTATATTTAGTATAAGTAAAATACTTAAGTACTGTTAAAATCAGATACTCTACGACTTTTACTCAAGTTGTTTTGGAATTGGTGGCTTGTACCTTGTAGTGGAGTATTTTTTTACTGTAAGGTATCTGTACTTTTACTCAAATATGGTTTTCAGGTACTCATTACACCTCTGAAATCAAGATTATTTCAAAAATGGTTCATGCAGACAGAAAAAACCCCCAAAACCTCAAGAATTCCTCTTTTCTTCCCGCTGACTGGTTCCTCAGCATCCGCTCGTCCGGTCACAATGAAGTAACAGTCTTTACACACTTTGTTTAATTTGTTGCCGTCGTACCTCAGCGATGCCTTGTAGTCCGAACATTTATAACACACAACCTAAGACACATTTCAAAACATTACAATCATCATCTTTGCAGCACAATGAAACGATCTGAGTTTTGAGTTCCACAGAAAGTGCTCGTTCAGATTTCCAGATAAACGTATACATGCAAACTCACGTATCCACAAGCCCTGCAGTGGTGTCTCCTGCGGGTCAGAGGGTTGAAGGGCTCCTTGCACTTCATGCACATGGTTACCTCATTGTCCCGAATCCAGCGCGGGGCTCTCTTCCCCAGCTCCTCTTTCTGAAAAACACATGAGCACAGATAAGGGAAGTGTCTTAAATGAAGATTTCCCCCTCAACCCCCACCACAGTCGTCTTTATGCATGACCAGTTTGCTCTTTCTACTTACAGAAACCTCATCCGCCACTTCTTTAGAGGCTGATTTGAATGTTTCGTTCTTCTGCTGAAAGATTTCAATGGTCTCCTGGAACGCCTAGAAAGCAAACAGCCTACATTGAAACTTAAGCTTATTACTGCCACGGAATAAAAAAAGAAAATCAAATAGTAATTGCAACTTTTTAATCTCACAATTCTGACTTTTTTTTCCGTGCAACTCTTGATTGCAGGATATAAACTCGCAATTGTGAGAATCAAACGTTTAGATATTTAATTTTGAGTTTATGTCTCACAATTCTGAATGATATAAACTAGCAACTAAAAAAAAGTTCATTTAGTTCTGAGTTTATATCTTTATATAGTTTGTTTTTTATCTAGTTTATATATCTTTATTTAGTTATCTTTATTCAGTTTATATCTTTATTTAGTTTATATTATCCTTGCAATTCTAAGAATAAAAGTCTGAACAGACATATAAGCTCAGAATTAAATATATAAACGTTTTTCTCACAATTGCGAGTTTATACATTGCAATTAAGAGTTGTGAAATAAAAAGTCACAAGTTTATTTCTGCCATTATGTCTCACAATTCTGAATGATATAAACTAGCAACTAAAAAAAAGTTCATTTAGTTCTGAGTTTATATCTTTATATAGTTTGTTTTTTATCTAGTTTATATATCTCACAACTCTGGACTTTTCCCCCCCTAACAATTCTAAAAAAAAGCTTAAAATACAAGATAAAAACAGAAATATGAGATATGAATTTGCAATTCTGAGGAAAAAAAGTCAGAATTGTGAGATGGAAAGTCAAAAAAAAAAAAAAGTATTTCCTGATTCTTACATTCATATAATTCAGATTTAAAGCAGCTTTGAGCAACTGAATGACACTGATACCTTGATCCAGTCCTCTTTGTCTTGCTCTGAGCTGTGAACCACAGAAAGCTACAGTCATTATGAGCTAAAACACACATGCTGTTCTCTATATCTGCATGGATCTGCCCTCACCTGGCCTGCAGCTCCAGGGTTCGCTCTTTACCCGACACCTGGAAAGTGTGAGGATAGTCTTCATTAGAGGTCTCAAGCACCTTCATGCCCTCAACGCCGACCCGCGTGCGCACAGTGAACCGCTGGCCCACCAGACTGAACTTGGGCACGCAGTACAGCAACATGTTGTTAAACTGAAAAGAGAAGGATGGCGTGGTTTAAACTCAATAATTTTGTCATGTTTTTCAGCTAAACATTCTTAAAGTCCCAATATGTAATTTTCGCCGCTAGAGGGAGCGTATTCAAAATAAACAAAGAGACAAAGGCGTACTTTGATGACGCCGTGACTGAGTGTGGAATCATGGGAGTTGTGGTCTTCATCCCCACAGCTGATGCAATCCGACGGGACTCGGGCAGAAATCATGTTCATGGATGAGCTAATGATTTATTAATGTAACAGAATGAAACGTGTTGAGGCTGAAAGCCGTCGAAGCGAAACGAGTCTGCTGAACGAGCGCGACACACGGCTCGAAAGCAGCGGAGCTTTTATTATGCCACAGTCCGGTCATGTGTATGTGGGGTAAAGCAGCGCTGTTTTATCATACTAGATACATTTGAAAGTTCTGTTATAATGCTACTCTGTGCGGTCGTCCCCGGTCTAATAAAACACACAACATATTAAAGAGTCTTTGGTGTTTCGAGGGGTTATGACGTCATTGGCAGGCGACACAATGACACTATGGACACGGTCGGTGTCACTAGTTAAAATTGCTTACTTCTCTGGATTTAAACATTCTTCGAACTGTTTGGGATAATGTATAAGTACAGAAGTCAGCAAAATATATAACACTGTTCTAGTGGTTTTTGGCTATTTTAATAAAAAAACTTACATATTGTGCCTTTAAATCAAGATACATTTACTTGAGAAACAAAATGACAAATCTTGTTTCTGAAAAATAAAAAAAACATCTAAATTAAGTGCCTTTGCTGCAAGTAAATGTATTTTGATTTAAGAATGTTTCGATGGAAAACAAGCCAAAAATACAGAGTAAGAAGCATCTAACCAGGAAAAGGTATCTCTCCATGGACGAGGTGTTTCTGGCGGCCAGCTTTAGGATTTGTCCTTCTTTAATGAGCTCGTTGGACGGGTTAACGATGTCCTCCTCACCTCCCAGCATCTCATAGATCTCCATGAGCTTCTTCAGGTTCTCCTGAAACACATGTAGAGAACTTCTGCATATAAAACCAGTGAAGAATTTAAAGAGAGCAAAACACTAATGACTTGTAGGGTCAGATTGTTGGTTGGTTGTTATTTCAATGCAATGCAATGCATTTTCAAGTTGAAATACTATACAAAAGCAATTTTAAAACCTATATAATGATAAATGGATTCAGCACTGACTCTTAAAAATGTATGTAAAAATAGTTGGCAATCGAATCACATTTACGACCACAATCGCATATGAAAATCATAAAGGGAGTCAGGAAACAGGCCATCTTGGTCTGACTAGGGTTAAGTGAAAGTGTCTCTCACCATCTTGCGGATGGCCATGTTGGAGTGTGTGGCAGCCATTGAGATGATGTTCAGAGACTCTGGAAAGGAGAAGGAGAAGTGATATCTCAGCTGACTCGTCCAGTTATGGAACTGAAAGCAGTTGGGAACTAAACACCACTTTTATTTGATCTCAAACGTTCACGTTCAGTTGCTCACAGAACCGTGCAAAATAAGTTCACTGTGCTTAAAACATAAAAAAATGACGTGCTTGTGCACATATTAGTTGCTTGAATTGTGAGAAAAGCAAAACCGAATGCGTGTATCTCTCACTCTTGGCCTGGCTGCGGTCGGGGTCGTCCTCCGGGAGTTTCTTCAGATAGTCTTTGAGCAGCATCTCGTAGCGAGGGACCCGCTGCACCGGCTCCAGCATGTGATGCTGCAGAGTCAGATTCCCACACACCTCCTGACTCTACACAAAAACAATTAACAGCTCATCCTTATCATCTTCTCCAACTATTAAACAATCATTGGTCTCTCCGCATTGTAATATTCAATCTAGTTTTTGAAGGTCATGCCATTCATGGATTTTCATACAGAAAATTATTGGGGGAAAAAACAACTTTTTATTAAGCTTAAAAAAAACATTTGAAATATTATGATAATATATTATGATAAATTGAAATATTATAAATGTATATCTATACTTTTACATCTATATCTTTCTCTCTCGCTCACTATATATATATATGTGTGTGTGTGTGTAAAATATGAGTTTAGGTAGTGATGACCACTTTTATATTATTTTATTTGATATATTTTCAGCTATTTAACTGGAAAATCCAGCCAAATTATTTTATATAATTTTTTTATATTTTAGTTATTTAATTGGAAAATCAGATAAAAATATGTTGGTTAAAAAAAAAGGTATAATAAGAGTTTGGGTAGTGATGAGTACTTTTATATTATTTTATATATATTCAGCTATTTAACTGGAAAACCAAACCAAATTATATTAAAAAAAAAAAAAGTTATAGTATGTGTATATATATATATATATATATTTAGCTATTCAACTGAAAAATCATATCAAATTATTTTGATATTTGTATATATTTTTAGCTATTTAACTGGAAAATCAGTCCAAGTTATTTTATATTAATTCTATATATATTTTATATATAAATATATAAAGCCATTTAACTAGACAGACAGACCAAAATATTTTGTATTATTTGTATATACTTGCAGCTGAATGAAAAATCACACCAAATTATTTTGATATTCGTATATATTTTTAGCTATTTAACTGGAAAATCACCCAATTATTTGATATTATTTTGATATATATTGAACTGGAAAAATCAGAAAACTAATTATTTGATATATTAGCTATTTAACTGGAAAATCAGACCAAAATGCTTTTAAAGGAGGTAGAATAAGAATTTAGGCAGTGATGAGTACTTTGCTGTTATAAGTTTATTTATTGGGTTATTTTCAGGTAAAAGCACACACACACACCTGTATGTCCTGAATGATGGTGTTAAACTGCACCGATCGCTCCGTCCACTGTTTGAGCAGGTCCATGGCGCTGTCGAAGTTCTTCACGTACTCCGCGTACATCCTGAGAAAGGGCGCGAGCTGTGCCAAGATGTCCCCGATGCGGGGCGTGGAGGCCCTGCAGGAGGACGCAGACGTGAGCGGGTGTGTGTGTGTGTGTGAGAGCGGAGAAGAAGCGTGAAGATGAATCGGCGCTCACCACTGGCTCATCCGCGTCTCCAGATCCGGCAGGAGGAACTGGCTGTGGAAGGTGTAGATGGATCCCACATTGGAGAAGATGCCCTTCACCACCTCCACAGGAAACATCCCTTTCCCAGCCTCCTCTGTGAGTCTAGCGCAGAACACCTGCAGAAACGCAGTACACACTTCACATGCACACTCTTAAAAATAAAAGGGTTTCTAAACGGCTTTTTGTAGCAATGCTATAGAAGAACCATTTTTGGTTCTCCAAAGAGGCTTTCAGCGATAATTTCTTAAAAGAACCATTTTTATTAGTGTGAAGAACATATGTGATCCTGGAGCACAAAAGCAGTCTTAAGTCGCTGGGGTATATTTGTAGAAATAGCCAAAAATACATTGTATGGGTCAAAATGATCGATTTTTCTTTTATGCCAAAAATCATTAGGATATTAAGTAAAGATGATGTTCCATGAAGATATTTTGTAAATTTCCTACTGTAAATATATTAAAACTTAATTTTTGATTAGTAATATGCATGGCTAAGAAATTCATTTGGACAACTTTAAAGATGATTTTCTCAATATTTAGATTTTTTTGCACCCTCAGATTCTAGATTTTCAAATAGTTGCATCTCGGCCAAATGTTGTCCTATCATAACACACCATACATCAATGGAAAGCTTATTTATTCAGCTTTCAGATGATGTATAAATCTCAATTTCGAAAAATTGACCCTTATGACTGGTTTTGTTATCCAGGGTCACATATTATTAATCTAAAAAAACTTTTTCCATTATAAAGAACTTGTATGCAATACAAAGGTTCTATTTTTTATTTCATTCAAAAAAATTATAATTTATTTAAATTACATTTAAATTTAATATTTAAATTAATTTAATCATTTTAAAATTAATAATTTAAACAAGTAATAAAAAAAAATAATATTGTTCATGGAGCCATACATGATCATTTTAAAATTAATCATGTAAGTAATTTAATCATTTAAAATTAATCATTTAATTAATGTAATATTTTTTTAAGTTACATTTTTAAATCATGATCAAGATTTTAACATTAATTTAAAATGAATAACTTAAACAATTAAACATTTATTAATGATTTAAAAAATAATTTAAATACAAATTTTACATGTAATAATTTCGGTAATTTAATCATTAATAATTTAAATAATTACATTTTAATACCTTTAAAAAAAGGTTCAATGGATGTTAAAGGTTTTCATGGAACCATAGATGATATTTTTTTAAATGAATAATTTAATAATAATAAATTTTTTGAATAATTGTCAAATTAATCATTTTAAAAATACTAATTAAATAATTTTAATAACTTTAAAAACATTCCATGGATGTTAAAGTTTAAAGTTCTTAATGGAACCATAAATGGTCATTTTTAAATTAATAATTTAACCAATTAAATATTTATATGCATTATGCAATAATGCATTCATATTTAAATAATGCAATCATTTAAAATAATTTACAAAGGTTCCATGGATGTTAAAGATTCTTCATGGAAGCATGGATGCCAATAAAGCAGCTTTATTTTTAAGAATGTAAAAGTGAGTGAAGAGCGTGGACTGACCTGGTCCAGCAAATGCAGCCGGGTCACATACGCTCTCTCCGTCTGCAGGAGCTCACTGGCTATCTTATAGAGCTTGAGCTCTTTGATCTGCTCCTGTTGAAAACAGCCTGTTATTTCCTCTCAGTTATTAAATCTGAAAGCATGACACATCTCTGCGGTAATGTAACTTAGGTAATGTCTGCTGCTGGAAAGCCACTAACATTCAGAGTAAAACTACACTGTCTGAGTGGAAAAAACAGGCTCATGTGGTCGATAAAAATATCTGATACCAGTCACACAAAGACGGCTTTAGTCTGACATTATGATGTGCAATATAATGAACATTTTTGCTAGTATTTAACAAGATTTTCACATTTCTCAAAGAAAATGACTTGATGTCATGATGCTAGAGTAATGTAGCTGGCTGTCAGGATGCCGTTTTCTGCTTCCCAAGATACTGTTTTTAGTCAAAAGATATTTTGGTCTCTAGATACAGCTAGCATCCCTTTTTCAAGGGACTGCACAGTTCACATTACATTTACGTTCATTAATTTAGCAGACAGTTTTATCTAAAGCCTTTACTAATAATTATTTTGAATAAATTTACATTTTTAATGATTATAATCATTTATTATATTTACATTTACATTTAGTCATTTAGCAGACGCTTTTATCCAAAGCGACTTACAAATGAGGACAATAAAAGCAGTCAAAACTAACAAAAGTGCAACAATATATAAGTGCAAATGACAAGTCTCGGTTAGCCTAACGCAGTACACGTAGCAAGGTGTGTATATATATATATATATTATACATATACACACACACACACACACAAAGAAAAACAAGTAGATAGAATAGA
>NW_015505235.1:678538-690952 GCF_001515645.1 Sinocyclocheilus grahami | reverse complement strand
ATATATATATATATATATATATATATTATGCACACACAAAGAAAAACAAGTAGATAGAATAGATAAAATAGAAAGCTAGTGTTTTTTTGTTTTTTTTAAATAAACATGGAATGAGAAGTAGAGTTGAGTGTCATCAGCATAGCAGTGATATGAAAAGCCATGTTTCTGAATGACAGAACCTAGTGATGCCATGTAGACAGAGAAGAGAAGTGGTCCAAGTACTGAGCCCTGAGGCACCCCAGTGTCTAGATGTTGCGACTTGGACCCCTCACCTCTCCAAGATACCTTGAAGGACCTATCTGAGAGGTAAGACTCAAACCACTGGCATGCGGTTCCTGAGATGCCATTTTCCAACAGGGTTGACATATTTTGGTTGATATGGTTGATTATATTTTTTAAAGTAATCATTTCAATCATTTTAAAAGTAATAAATTAAATAATGGATACATTTTTAAGTAATACTTGTTACAATAAATAATACAATGCGAATTGTGTTATTTAAATAATAAAAATAATACATTTTCACCAATTTTATTTCCTGATTGTAATTATTTAAATAAGGTATTAATAAAAAGAATTAACTTTTACAATAATTAAGACAAATATAATTTATATTCTTTAAAAACAATAATAATAAATATACATTTTCACCCATTTTATCATCTCAGATAACACGTTTAATAAAATAATTTATGAATTTACATCTCACAGGTAAATGTTTAATAATTCAAATAATGTATGCATTTTCAGTCATTTTAAAACAAATAATTTGATAATGTTAAAACAAATCATGTAAATTTTAATAAGTTAAAAAAACTATTTAATAACTATAATAATTGTAAAAGTAATTCTTTAAACAATATATTAACTTTTTTACTAAATAACACATTTTGCAATAATTAGGACGAATGCTATTTATATGATCTATATTATACATTTTCACTCATATTATTATATACAGTCGAAAATTGCCAATCTAATCGCTTACCATTCACGTTTGTACCATAAGTCGTGCCAGTGTTTAATAATTAGGCTTCGGCCTTTATTCATAACACTAATACAAAGTATAAGTACTAGTCATAGTGATGCTGGTGACGTCTCACTTGTTTGTCTTCATCTTTCTCCATGTTCTGCGTCTCTTCATTTAGGACGTTCTCCTGAGTATCGTCCTCGTGGTCCTGTAGAGCTCTGTCACTCCTGCTGCTGCTCTCTGAGGGAGCCGGGAGATGTTCAGCGTCCGTCTCTTGCTCTCCAAACTCAGCGTGACCTTTGACCTCTTCTGACCACCAGCCGGACCAGACGTGCCAGCCGGAGTCCTGCGAGGACGACTGAGTGCAGACTGATGAAGCTTTGGCGACGCTGGAAGAGAGAGTATTAGGTGACAAATAGCGTGTCTAGAGCGACAGGAAGTGAAAGTCTCAAAGGCAAAGCAGAGGGTTACAGAGAGAAATGAGGGGGTGAATTTCCCCTCACTGTCCTATTTATGAAGTGTGAACGTAAGATACTACTCAACAATGTCTCTCATCATCTTAAACACCAAAACATTTGGTGTAGGACTGACAAAAACAATTTTCACTCAGAAATTGCTAGTAAATTTCACAAACAATTACATTTCATTACTTTTTGTTCGTCATGCATTTTATGTACCATGTAAGGTTTGTTTTTGGAGTACATTATTTCTAGGTTTTTGGACCACAAAACCAGTCATAAGTGTCCATTTTTTAAAATTGAGATTGAATAAGCAAGCTTTCCATTGATGTGTGGTTTGTTGGGATAGGACAATATTTGGCTGAGATACAGCTATGTGAAAATCTGGAATCTGAGGGTTCAAAACAATCTAAATATTGAGAAAATCGAGAAAAATAAGTTCTTAGCAATGCATATTACTAATCAAAATTGAGTTTTGATATATTTAGGGTATTAAATTGACAAAATATCTTCATGGAACATCATCTTTACTTAATATCCTAATGATTTTTGGCATAAAAGAAAAATCGCTAATTTTGACCCATACAATGTGTTGTTGGCTATTGCTACAAATATACCTGTGCTACTTATGACTGCTTTTGTGCTCCAGGGTCACATATGTTGCAATTCATTTGCACTTATTTACATTTACATATTTGTTATTGTAATTTAGCTCTTTCCTTAATTTCTTGAGTTGTTTTTGTTTTCTTTATTCTATATAGAAATATTTTTTATTCTTTATTCTATAGCCTCTATCTGCACAGTATTGAGAAGTAGAGTTGAGTGTCATCAGCATAGCAGTGATATGAAAAGCCATGTTTCTGAATGACAGAACCTAGTGATGCCATGTAGACAGAGAAGAGAAGTGGTCCAAGTACTGAGCCCTGAGGCACCCCAGTGTCTAGATGTTGCGACTTGGACCCCTCACCTCTCCAAGATACCTTGAAGGACCTATCTGAGAGGTAAGACTCAAACCACTGGCATGCGGTTCCTGAGATGCCATTTTCCAACAGGGTTGACATATTTTGGTTGATATGGTTGATTATATTTTTTAAAGTAATCATTTCAATCATTTTAAAAGTAATAAATTAAATAATGGATACATTTTTAAGTAATACTTGTTACAATAAATAATACAATGCGAATTGTGTTATTTAAATAATAAAAATAATACATTTTCACCAATTTTATTTCCTGATTGTAATTATTTAAATAAGGTATTAATAAAAAGAATTAACTTTTACAATAATTAAGACAAATATAATTTATATTCTTTAAAAACAATAATAATAAATATACATTTTCACCCATTTTATCATCTCAGATAACACGTTTAATAAAATAATTTATGAATTTACATCTCACAGGTAAATGTTTAATAATTCAAATAATGTATGCATTTTCAGTCATTTTAAAACAAATAATTTGATAATGTTAAAACAAATCATGTAAATTTTAATAAGTTAAAAAAACTATTTAATAACTATAATAATTGTAAAAGTAATTCTTTAAACAATATATTAACTTTTTTACTAAATAACACATTTTGCAATAATTAGGACGAATGCTATTTATATGATCTATATTATACATTTTCACTCATATTATTATATACAGTCGAAAATTGCCAATCTAATCGCTTACCATTCACGTTTGTACCATAAGTCGTGCCAGTGTTTAATAATTAGGCTTCGGCCTTTATTCATAACACTAATACAAAGTATAAGTACTAGTCATAGTGATGCTGGTGACGTCTCACTTGTTTGTCTTCATCTTTCTCCATGTTCTGCGTCTCTTCATTTAGGACGTTCTCCTGAGTATCGTCCTCGTGGTCCTGTAGAGCTCTGTCACTCCTGCTGCTGCTCTCTGAGGGAGCCGGGAGATGTTCAGCGTCCGTCTCTTGCTCTCCAAACCCAGCGTGACCTTTGACCTCTTCTGACCACCAGCCGGACCAGACGTGCCAGCCGGAGTCCTGCGAGGACGACTGAGTGCAGACTGATGAAGCTTTGGCGACGCTGGAAGAGAGAGTATTAGGTGACAAATAGCGTGTCTAGAGCGACAGGAAGTGAAAGTCTCAAAGGCAAAGCAGAGGGTTACAGAGAGAAATGAGGGGGTGAATTTCCCCTCACTGTCCTATTTATGAAGTGTGAACGTAAGATACTACTCAACAATGTCTCTCATCATCTTAAACACCAAAACATTTGGTGTAGGACTGACAAAAACAATTTTCACTCAGAAATTGCTAGTAAATTTCACAAACAATTACATTTCATTACTTTTTGTTCGTCATGCATTTTATGTACCATGTAAGGTTTGTTTTTGGAGTACATTATTTCTAGGTTTTTGGACCACAAAACCAGTCATAAGTGTCCATTTTTTAAAATTGAGATTGAATAAGCAAGCTTTCCATTGATGTGTGGTTTGTTGGGATAGGACAATATTTGGCTGAGATACAGCTATGTGAAAATCTGGAATCTGAGGGTTCAAAACAATCTAAATATTGAGAAAATCGAGAAAAATAAGTTCTTAGCAATGCATATTACTAATCAAAATTGAGTTTTGATATATTTAGGGTATTAAATTGACAAAATATCTTCATGGAACATCATCTTTACTTAATATCCTAATGATTTTTGGCATAAAAGAAAAATCGCTAATTTTGACCCATACAATGTGTTGTTGGCTATTGCTACAAATATACCTGTGCTACTTATGACTGCTTTTGTGCTCCAGGGTCACATATGTTGCAATTCATTTGCACTTATTTACATTTACATATTTGTTATTGTAATGTAGCTCTTTCCTTAATTTCTTGAGTTGTTTTTGTTTTCTTTATTCTATATAGAAATATTTTTTATTCTTTATTCTATAGCCTCTATCTGCACAGTATATGGATTGTATTTTTGTTTTGTTTTTATTGTATATATTTCATTCTTGTGCAAACAAACTAAATAAAAAAAATAAATAATAAAACACAAAATTCTTAAGTATTGTAATAGTAAAGATCGTAATATTATTTTGTTGTAAAACGCATTCCAATAATCTTTGTTTTATTTACAACTTGAAATGTAAAAAAAATTACACATTTAAAAAATATATATTTTTAATTATATATTTTATTTATTCAAATAAATAAATTTATTTAGCTATGCATTTATTTATTGATTCATTCATTGTTTTACTTAAATAAATGAAAATTTAAAAAAATTAATAAAAATTTTTTTAAAAAGCAACCCAGGATGCACCTCATGAAGTTGGTTTAGGGTCGTTACATTACAAGTAGTTCAAAAACTGTAAAGTTGTCTGCTTGACCATTTTTTATTTTTTTTTGAGTGAAAATACCCATGTAAACATTTTTTCATTAATTTCAATTTAATCATTTTTATTTTTATTTAATTAATTTATATTTTTTTATTACATTTTTTTTTAGGTTTGGTGTTTTTTCAATGGTAATACATAGAAGTGTATATCGTTTCTGATGCACACACAAATAAAACCCTCCACACCTCTTGTCAATGTTTCTGTGGTATTCTGAGATCACTGTCGTTCTTCCTCGGGTTATGTTTGTCATCGTCTCCTCCTCATCCATGATGTTTCCAGCTGAAATCTTCACTGGACACTGGAATTTTGGTTTCGGAAGAACTATAGCGGAAAATAAAGACATGAAAGACGCTTCAGAACAGGTTTTTTGAGATCATCTGTGACTAGGAAGTATTTTTTCCAAAACAAACAGCAGAGGTCAGTGTAATCAAACCCACATGTGATGATTCAATCATTTTAAATAATGAATTTTTGATTTTTAATTACACTTTTTGCAATAATCAAACTCAAATATGGTTCATTGTAATCAAACCCACACTAAATATTTTAAATTAATAAGTTCAATAATTGTAAAATCGTTTTAATTATTAAAATAATTTTTTAAGTAATCATTTAAACAATGTATTATTTTTAATAATACTTTTTACAACAATGTAAAAATAAAATAAAATGAATTTTCACCCATTTTATTGTCTTACAAAAGGAAATTGTGTATCTGATTGTTTACCATTTACGTACGTGGCAAACTTAAGAAATGATTCATTTGAATAATTTAAAATATTTAATCATTTAAATAATTTACTAATTTTAATAAACATCATTTTATAATCAAGCATTCAAAAAATTTTATTGTTTAATCATTTAAAAAGATTATCATTAAAAATTAAATAATTTTAGATAAATAATAAAACAAAAATGGTTTCTTTCTTTCTCAAATTTAAGATCTAAGGATATATGGTGAGAAACCTACATAAAGCCTCTTAAACATACATTTTAATCAACTTTCAGAGCATTTTTTTATTTTCTAAGTCTTAAAAGCATTTTTCATTTTCATTTCTAAGTCTTAAAAGTACAAATCTTCCATGTTGTCTCTCAATAAAAAAAAAAGAGCTAATAAAACCATATTGATTATATTAACACAAGAATAAATGTGGGGAAACAGTTCTAAATGTACAGTAAAGCATGTCCCTCTGCTGTAAGCATTTGCCATTTCGCTTATAACTACATGCATGAATACTAGTATTTTTTTTTACAGGAGGTTGAGTTTGTGAGTAAAGCCCACAGTGCCGAGCTCAACAACCTACATTATCTCCAGCATCACTTCCTGTGCTCCTACAGCTCCTACAGCTGCTTTACAGTCAAACCGCACTACTTCATATTTCAGAAGACCTCTGAATTTCAGTTATTAAAAGGAGTCTTATACAGTGTAATGAGTAAGTGCGAGTGCTGAACTCTCTGCCATTATTCCAATATTTCTGTACCTGGCGGAGGAGGCATTGAGACGGTGTAGACCGCTGACCTTCTCAACACTGAGCTCCTGCTATTCAGCAAACTCTCGTCTGTAACGTCACACTGGCCACCGCATCCAACATCTCCTGTCCACACACACACACACACACACACACACGACTTCTGCAAAGCCAAGGCAAACCAATTAAATTGACCAAGCGATGCGGGATGTTTTTGAGCACATTTTAAGCCAGCACAGACTGTTAGGTTTCATTTTATGCAGGGAAACGTGTGGATTATGTTTTTTCAATTTTGAACTTCTTTTCAAAATGTAAAAATCACCATTCATTCATTTGAATGAGAATTTAAACTGAAAGCACCATCTGAAGGATGTATTTAGTGAAAATTGCTGCTTCCTCTATTGTGCACTTGAACACACATCCTCTTGAACACCATTGTGTGATTATAGATTTATAAAACACACTGCTGCAATTTTTTTTTTGTGGTGGTATGCTGGGATATATATCTAACTTGAAGGAACACTCCACTATTTTTGAAAATAGGCTAATTTTCCAACTCCCCTAGAGTTAAACAGTTGAGTTTCACCGTTTTCGAATCCATTCAGGCGATCTCCGGGTCTGGCGGTAGCACTTTTAGCTGTAGCTTAGCATAGATCATTGAATCTGATTAGACCGTTAGCATCTCGCTCAAAAATGACCAAAGAGTTTCTATATTTTTCCTATTTAAAACTGGACTCTTCTGTAGTTACATTGTGTACTAAGACTGACAGAAAATGAAAAGTTGTGATTTTCTAGGCCGATATGGCTAGGAACTATACTCTCATTCCGGCGTAATAATCAAGGAACTTTGCTGCCGTACCATGGGTGCAGCAGGCGCAATGATATTACGCAGCGCCTGAAAATAGGCTAACTTCTCTCAACATAATCAACGTGACCACCTGCTTGCACAGGGAGCGTGCTGGGGACTATTTTCAGGCGCTGCGAAGTATAGTTCCTAGCCATATCGGCTGAGAAAATCGCAACTTTTCATTTTCTGTCAGTCTTAGTACACGATGTAACTACAGAAGAGTCAAGTTTTAAATAGGAAAAATATAGAAACTCTTTGGTCATTTTTGAGCGAGATGCTAACGGTCTAATCAGATTCAATGATCTATGCTAAGCTACAGCTAAAAGTGCTACCGCCAGACCCGGAGATCGCCTGAATGGATTCGAAAACGGTGAAACTCAACTGTTTAACTCTAGGGGAGTTGGAAAATTAGCCTATTTTCAAAAATAGTGGAGTGTTCCTTTAAAACTCATTAAATGAGGATTTGGTTGCATTTTGGGTAGGGGCAGGTTGTCGCAATCGTTTTATATTTGTTACGATATTTGTCAGCCAAATCATAGATTTATTGGGTCACAAAAAGTTTTGTTTTACTGTTTACATATGCCATCAAATACAATGAAATACATATAGTTTATGAAATATGACTTCTAATTTAATTTTGTTATGTGCTTTTTGTCATTTTTATTGGTTATTCTTTATTTTAATATTCCTGTTCAGCTTCTTTTTTTTATTCAGTTCAAGTTTTTTTCCATGTAATATTTATATTAAGATTTTATTTTAATTATCTAACAACACCGCAATAAACAGCAGAATCCACATACAGTGTGACAACATGCCCTGCTATAAGATCATATTTTGCATTACACTGTAGCTTTTATTTTTATATTTTCAGCTTTCACTTTAATTTTAGTTTAAGTTTTAATTATCTTCTGTGCTTTGTAATTTTGTACATTTTTATTCGTTTTTAAATATTTGTTAGCCAAATCTTTGATTTATTGTTACAAAAAGTAGAAAAAAATATTTCTATTTTATTTTTATTTCAGTATATTTCTGTTTTTTTTGTAGAAATAAGTTTTTTAAATAGTTTTAGTTAACAACACTGCAATAAACAGCAGAATCCAAGATCATATTTTTAATTACTTTTCATTTTTATATTTTCATTTGCTGTTTGACATTTTTACTAGGGTTTTTGTTGTTGTTTTTCGTTTATATATATATTTAGCTTTAAATAATTTTTATGTCAGTTTAAGTTGACGTTTTTCCATCTAATATTTATGTTTTATTTCAATTATTATAACAGTTTAGTCAACAATAACAGCAATGAATCCAGATACTGTGTGACAACATGCCCTGCTATAAGATCAGCGTGCATTAAATGAGCTGTATTGTGTTTTTTGGGAAAATAATCATAGAAAAGTTAAAAGACTTTTTAATAGCCTAAACTCTGACAACTTCTCATATTTTCTCCTAACTTTAAAAATGCTTATTTGATGTTTTATCTTTGCCATTGTATTCCTTTTTTCTCTTAATAAATAAAAGACGAATTATGCTGAAATACAGGCAGCATGTTTGACTGTTGGTTGATAATCTCTCAAGAAATGTGAGTTTGTGGAGGCCTGTGCTTCCTCAGTCTGCTTTCTCAGTTCCTCACGCTCATGAGTCCATGACAAAGACTCTCTCACTCTGACGCTTTCAACGACAGACCCTCGTAAGAAGAAGTGCTGCATCCACAAGCTCTCAGTGTCATGAGAACATAAAGAGAAAACCTAAAAAACGCTTTCAGTTTGCACAAAAATCCCTTCATAGAGATTTCACTTTTTCAGAAATCAAATATTTTAGAGATGAGCAAAACCAGGAAATTAATATCATTTTCATGACTAATATTTTTTAATTACACACCAAATGTCTTATTTTAAAAGAATAAAAAAAAAACAAAAAAAAAACGTTAAGATATAAAAATTCTCTAAATAAAAAAATATACAACCCTAACCCTATATACATATACATAAAAAAATAAAAATTAAATAATTATATAAATATATAAATATAAAAAAAATAAATAAGATATAAAAATTCTGTAAATATAAAATATACAACCCTAACCCTATATACATATACATAAAAAAATAGTATATTTCTGTTTTTTTTGTAGAAATAAGTTTTTTAAATAGTTTTAGTTAACAACACTGCAATAAACAGCAGAATCCAAGATCATATTTTTAATTACTTTTCATTTTTATATTTTCATTTGCTGTTTGACATTTTTACTAGGGTTTTTGTTGTTGTTTTTCGTTTATATATATATTTAGCTTTAAATAATTTTTATGTCAGTTTAAGTTGACGTTTTTCCATCTAATATTTATGTTTTATTTCAATTATTATAACAGTTTAGTCAACAATAACAGCAATGAATCCAGATACTGTGTGACAACATGCCCTGCTATAAGATCAGCGTGCATTAAATGAGCTGTATTGTGTTTTTTGGGAAAATAATCATAGAAAAGTTAAAAGACTTTTTAATAGCCTAAACTCTGACAACTTCTCATATTTTCTCCTAACTTTAAAAATGCTTATTTGATGTTTTATCTTTGCCATTGTATTCCTTTTTTCTCTTAATAAATAAAAGACGAATTATGCTGAAATACAGGCAGCATGTTTGACTGTTGGTTGATAATCTCTCAAGAAATGTGAGTTTGTGGAGGCCTGTGCTTCCTCAGTGTGCTTTCTCAGTTCCTCACGCTCATGAGTCCATGACAAAGACTCTCTCACTCTGACGCTTTCAACGACAGACCCTCGTAAGAAGAAGTGCTGCATCCACAAGCTCTCAGTGTCATGAGAACATAAAGAGAAAACCTAAAAAACGCTTTCAGTTTGCACAAAAATCCCTTCATAGAGATTTCACTTTTTCAGAAATCAAATATTTTAGAGATGAGCAAAACCAGGAAATTAATATCATTTTCATGACTAATATTTTTTAATTACACACCAAATGTCTTATTTTAAAAGAATAAAAAAAAAACAAAAAAAAAACGTTAAGATATAAAAATTCTCTAAATAAAAAAATATACAACCCTAACCCTATATACATATACATAAAAAAATAAAAATTAAATAATTATATAAATATATAAATATAAAAAAAATAAATAAGATATAAAAATTCTGTAAATATAAAATATAACCCTATATAAAAATAAGATAAGAATATATATATATATATATAAAATATGACCAAAACCCTATATATAAAAAAATAAAAATTAAATATAAATTATTTTTATTATATAAATAGAATTAATTATTTAATTATACTTTTTAATTAATTAATTAATTATAAATTAATTCATATTTTTTTGTATATATAGGTTTAGGTTTATATTTGATATAACCCTATCCCTATATTTAATATTAATATATTAATATTAATATGAAGAACAAATAAAGAAAAGCACACACACTGACCTGATCTCCGGTCACACACTGCTTCATGTAAGCTATAAATTAATAAATTAATTCATATTTTTTTGTATATATAGGTTTAGGTTTATATTTGATATAACCCTATCCCTATATTTAATATTAATATATTATATAAATAAAATTAATTATTTAATTATACTTTTTAATTAATTAATTAATTATAAATTAATTCATATTTTTTTGTATATATAGGTTTAGGTTTATATTTGATATAACCCTATCCCTATATTTAAAAATATAATATTAATATTAATATGAAGAACAAATAAAGAAAAGCACACACACTGACCTGATCTCCGGTCACACACTGCTCTCCTAAATCATGTAAGCTGACAGAGCACATGACGCCTCCGATCACTGCATGCCCTTCTCTATCTGTTCACTGCATTTCCCTTTTTTCTGCATGAATGCATGTGTGTCACATTTATTGTGCAAGAAACTGAGTCTGTCAAGCCTCATCCAGTTAGTTTGATTAAGTTCACTAACTTGTTTCAACTGGAAAATAAACATTGTGATTCCCCACACACCTGTTTTACTCCTCATTAGAGCAAATATCATTAGTGAAGATTAGAGCGAATGAGTTAGTTCCTCATATATTGATGTCATTTGAGATTCTACTGTATACGAACTACCCTTTTAATGATCTTTTGAAACCATGTGTTGTTTTATGAGATAATGTGTCAAATCATAAAGCAAGTCTCAGGACTACATGAGCTGTTGTTTTGATTGAGGAGAAGTGCAATATACAGTGTGTTTGTAGAAGTGTTTATACTGTCCTCTGCTGGCAGAACGTTTTGCAGAAACCAAATAAATGAGTAATATAGGTCTATGGTGCCTTTACCCTGGATTTTTATGACACAAGTTTACCAATGAACTTCCATGAGCTTTACAGTCCTTCATTGCTGGATCACGACATCTAAACATGGCAAGTAAGTAAATTAATAAAAAGACAGTCAGATAGATAAGATGCGTGTACAACATTACATTAAAGGGGTCATATGATGTTGCTAAAAAGAACATTATTTTGTGTATTTGGTGTAATGAAATGTTTATACAGTTTAAGGTTAAAAAAACACATTATTTTCCACATACTGTACATTATTGTTTCTCCTCTATGCCCCGCCTTTCTGAAACGTGTCGATTTTTACAAAGCTCATCGGTCTGAAAAGCAAGGTGTGCTGTGATTGGCCAGCTATCCAGTGCGTTGTGATTGGCCGAATACCTCAAGCGTGTGACGGAAATGTTACGCCCCTTACCATATTGTGATGCCCTGTCCGGCCGGAGCGACGAGACAAAAACATTAAAACCCATTATAAACGAGGCATTTGTTGCATCCAGTGGGGACATAATTACGGATTATAATAACTTATGCTGTCTTTTTACGCGCTGCGTTGCATTGCGCCACGTAAACATAAAATCATGTCTGTATTTGTGATCAGAGAAATGACAAACAACAAACGCTATTCTACACTGCCCAAAACTCACTTTAAATATAAAAAATATAAAATATAAAAACTCTTTAAATATAAAAAACCTTACTTACAATCTGTGAGTCAGAACAGCCGGCATTGTAGTCTACTCTCCCAGGATCAGGAAACAGTCCTCCATAAAATGTGCTGCACACATCTGAATATTTGGGTTGAAGTGTTCTGGAACAGTGTTGTAAATACAACTTAACCACTGATTTCTAGTCGTGTCCTCTTTTGGAAGACCAAACAAAGTAGTTTCGCTTTCACAACGAAACACACAGCACCTTCACGACATGACGGCAGCAACAACAACACTACAGCGAGAATAAAAGTTACGCCTTCTTTCTTTGCGTGAACATTTGGGCGGCTTTATGCAAATCTT
>NW_015505235.1:655772-677190 GCF_001515645.1 Sinocyclocheilus grahami | reverse complement strand
CGGCATTGTAGCCTACTCTACCAGGATCAGGAGACAGTCCTCCATAAAATGTGCTGCACACATCTGAATATTTGGGTTGAAGTGTTCTGGAACAGTGTTGTAAATACAACTTAACCACTGATTTCTAGTTGTGTCCATTTTTGGAAGGCCAAACAAAGTAGTTTCGCTTTCACAACGAAACACACAGCACCTTCACGACATGACGGCAGCAACAACAACACTACAGCGAGAATAAAAGTTACGCCTTCTTTCTTTGCGTGAACATTTGGGCGGCTTTATGCAAATCTTCCCACATTGTGATGTAGACATGTGGGGGCGTGTTAGAACGAGCTGTTTTAGGTAGGTGTGGTTGACTCTTAACTTTCATAAAGAATATCTCTTTGGATTTGAGACTGTAGTCTTTGCAACTTTACAGATCTTCTTTATGCACCAAGAGCTTGTAACACTCCAAAGAGAAAGGAGAAATGTAAATCGCATCATATGATACACCCCTTTAAAGTTATTATTTATGAATTATTTTTATTAGCCTATATTTTCCCATTTCCATTTAAAATTTTATTTGTTTTCGAAATGTGTTTTTGTCATTTACATTTAGTCATTTAGCAGACGCTTTTAGCCAAAGCGACTTACAAATTAGGCATTTTTATTAGCTTTTTTATGTCTATACAGTTTTTTTCAGTTTTATTTATTTTACAAGTTAAACTAAATGAAAATGATAAACGTTTCATTGGCAACTAACTGAAATAAAATAAGTTTATTTATATTATATTATATGCTATATTTAATATGTACTTCAGGTAACAAAAAACGTGTTTTGTTTATAATTAAAAATTTTTAGTTAACTATAATATCCCTGCATTACATACATAAAATATCAATTATAAACATCTGTATTTATGTATACAATAATATATAAATATGAAAAATAATACAACATATTTTCCTCATTTATATAACACAAGTCGTCAATGGGAGAGCACCACAAATATGTTTTGCATTCCCATTTGCTCAAATAGCAAAAGAAAAACTCCACGATAGTGTTTTAATGACTTTCAATGAAAGGAAGAAATTGAGAGCGACTGATAACGGCGGCCAGAAGAGAGAGCGATGTCAATGTACCGTCCCTCCCATAGAGACGCTGCATTAGAAACACCCTTGCATTAGCGTTAACTGTTTTTTTTGTTTTTGACGCAAAGGTGATATAATACAAAGAATAGTGTGAATATGTATTCACTGAAAAAAAAACTGAATATATATAATTTATATACATATATATGTTTTGTATAGCCTAAGTAAAAAAAAAAAAAGGGTGTATTCATATTACTTATGAATAAGTCCCGCCCACTGATATATCTCCCGCCTTCTCAAATAAACAGCCAATCACCGATTAGTAAAGTCATCGCGTCACTGCAGCGGCCGTTACAAATTCCAGTTGCTCTTAAGGCTTAGCTTTTTTGAAAACCAAAACAAATCTTTAATATCTGCTGTAAACTTTCTTATCCTTGTGGCAAAATTCTATTTTAACAAACAAAGGTTTCTTAAGAAATACCTACTTTTATAGATTTCTTATGTGAAGTAGAACATTTAATTACACCACTAAGAGTAATTAATAACAAAAAATGTATTTCTTTTTTGAAGAGATATAATGAGATCTTTCATGTACCGTGATTAATACTTGTTTTGGTGGGTTTGGTCTTATCTTTATTTGTTCTGTTCCTGCCTTTCTTTATGGTCATAAAAAAGCTTTTTTTTCCTTCTCTTCTCTTCCATATGTTCAGATGACATTGGATGTATTGTTGATACACTATGTGTAATGTATGCAAGGTTGTATTTCATTAAAGGGGTCATCTGATGCCATTTCAAGTTTTCCTTTCTCTTTGGAGTGTTACAAGCTGATTGTGCATAGATAAGATCCCTGAAGTTGCAAAGACTAAAGTCTCAAAACCAAAGATGTGTGTGTGCGCGAGCGAGAGAGAGATAGAGAGAGAGAGAGGGAGAGGGAGAGAAAGAGAAAGAGAGAGCGCACGCGCGAGAGAGAGAGAGAAAGAGGGGGGGGTGTCACATCACAGTGGAGTCAGCTGTCTTAACCGTGGCTTGTGTACTGCAAACATATACCAGCTTCATCACTGTGTCTGTCACACGACCCCTGTCTTTACATTTATTTTGAAAGATGAAGCTAGCGATTATGGTAAGGGATGTTACATTTCCGACACACTGTCATCACTGTCTCTGTTCCCCTTTCAGGCTCTGTCTTTACATTTATTTTGAAATATGAATCTCTCGATTATGGTAGGGGCGTTACATTTCCGACGAGTGCTTGCGGTGTTCGGCCAATCACAATGCACTGGGTCAGCTGGCCAATCAGAGCAGACTGCGCGTGTCGGAAGGAGGGACTTTGTAGAAAACGAAGCGTTTGAGAGAGGCGGGGCATAGAGGACCTACAATAATGTACAGTATTTGAAAAATAATGTGTTTTTTGAACATTAAAGCATGTCAACATATTCTGTTACACCAAATACACAAAATAATGATCTTTAAAAAAGCATCATATGACCCCTTTAATGAATCAGACTTCCCATCAATACTCACCTGATGTTATGTCCCTCTGAATATGTTTTCATTTAAGCATCAAATTAATGACTGAGTGCACATTATGATTCCTCCCTAAAATTAAGAGGAGATCTTACAACATATATTTGGCCGTTTTTGCGATTTATTTTAGCTTGAACGTGATTTGTAATACAGCACCTTCTAGAGACTTTTCTAGAGTTTTATTAAATCAATTTATTTTTATATTCATTAAACAGGAAAATGTTACATCATAGAATATCATCTAGTAATAGATAAATGCAGTAAAGCTGTATTGCTGTTTGCCAGGAAGACACTAATCAGCTACTTATTCATCATAAATATTTTTTTTGTGTGTGTTTTGTCTTTTATTTATTTATTATTATTATTTAATTTGTTAAATACATGAGACTAATACTACTGAGTCATACATGAATGGTCAAAAATGCATATCAATTATTTTAAATGAAATGAAAAACAATACACCACATGGTTAATACTTTAGATGGCTTCATAGTTGATAAAGTTGGAAGTTTGAGTGTCCGAATGTGCATGATGGGATTGTCCAGAGCTTTGGACAATCGGTCAGGAGATCCAGTGTGAGTGAAACAGCAGGTTAAGACATTTTAGTGATCCATATGCAGCATTAGTCTTGGTTAACAGTCATACTGAAAACTGACAGTGCTGGAATGCTCTGGTTTTGTGTGTGCGTGTGTGTGTGTGTGCATGTCTGTGTGTGTGTGTGTGCGCGTGTCTGTGTGTGTGTGTGTGGGTGTCTGTCTGTGTGTGTGTGTCTGTCTGTGTGGGGGTGTGTGTGTGTGTGTGTGTGTGTGTGTGTGTGTGTCTGTGTGTGTCTGTGTGTGTGTGTGGGTGTGTCTGTCTGTGTGTGTGTGTGTGTGCGTGTGTATGTGTGTGTGCTTGTGCTTACAGCTCAAATGGCTGCTGGGTTGCAGAAGACCATGGTTATACACACTTCAACAGCAGTGCAAATAGAGACGATTAAACAGTGATGATATCTCATGATATCACAAAATCACGCATGCAACATTCCCATCGGATGGACTGTGATAATCTGAAACAAATGTACAGAGAGGCAGTTTATGGCATTGAATGAATATGTTTTCGAAGAGTAAGGCTTAAAATAGGATACATAACCTTACTGCATCTTCCAAAGTCCAGTCTTCAGTAATGTTCTTCCCTCAGTTTCAGGGGATTTTATAGGCTTTGGTAAGTTTAACCTGAATGTTCTCGTTTAAATACTAGTTAAACTCTATCAGCGACATATTACATGCTGTTGATTATTACAGAAAATAGCTTCAACTCATACTTCAGTTAATAAAAACAACCAAAAATAGTTACTAAAAATGTTTCCTTGGAAACTAAATTTGTAACTAATAAACCAAATTCAAATTGAAGTAAAAAAAATGTATTAAATAATAATAAATATACATTTAAAGCTAAATAGAAATATGAAAAATAATACATATTATTTTTAAATAAGTTTTATTTCAAATATATTTTTAAATAATATTTTTAAAATATTTATATTTAGTTTTAAATTAGAGATAATAATTATAATCATTTAAAAATATTACAAAATGACATATTCTAAACTAAAATTGTATTAATTAAATATTAATGTAAAATTGTATTAGATTAGTTCATATTTTAATGTAAATTTTAATAGAACGTTTACTTTAAAATGTTTATCAAGATCAGTGTGTGTGTGTGTGTGTGTGTTATATGTATATGTACATATAACACACACACACATATATATACTGTATATACACACACACATACATACATACATATATAGCCTAAATTATTCTCTATACTAAGTAAGTGGCAGCATGATGTTGTTTATAGATCTTAACTTGTTTTTAACCTTGATCATTCATATTTGGTCTGTAAGGGTTTAATTTAACTTACCGTTAACTACTCTATCATTCCAGTGATTATTCAATCATAATAGTACTAGTATCAGTATTCATAAGGTAGATTTTTTTTTTTTAAACTTCTCCCTCCTCAGTTCCCTTAATATTCAAGAGTCCACATTCTGTACCATCCATCAGTGATTGTACATCATCACATTCAGCTGACAAAACTGTGAAACATGAACACTTTCAAGTTAGCGTGTAAAAAGTGTCATAGGCAAAAAGCAGCTGGACAAGGATACAAACGTACAAGAGATCACATGACCATGATGTCAGAGCATCATGTGATCAGCTAGGAATTCAGGGCCTGTGTTTTACTTTGGTTTGTGTCTCTCTGCCATCACCGTAGTGTGTCCAGTGAACTCGGCTCACGGTGCGGTAAGGTGGCGGGCGTGAGGCACTCCTGTGGTGTTTAAGCTCCAAGCGGTGCCTTAGATCTACGCTAGGGGAGGCAGGAATCGAGGAGAAAAGCTTCAGGGTCCAGAGACCTGGGCAGTTAAGAGGGAAAAGTATTCAGAGGACTCCTGATGTTGTTGAATCCGGGAGAATCGCCATTACAGTCCATCTGCTGCCGGACACACAGATCATAACTGATGTAACCTACTGCAAAACAAACTGAGATAAACATAGATTGGAGGAAAGGCCATTTTTAAGATAAAGAGAAAAGATCATATATACAGCTAAAAGTATTTTATGAAATACAATGCATAATGCACTTAATCAATCATTTAAAATGTACATATGCACTACTGTTCAAAAGATGTTTTTGAAAGACGTCTCTTCTGGTCACCAAGGCTGCATATATTTAACCAAAAATACAGTAATAATTGTGAAATATTTTTACAATTTCAAATAACTGTTTTCTACTTGAATATATTTAAAAATGCAATTTATTTCTGTGATGCAAAGCTGAATATTCAGCATCAATACTCCAGTCTTCAGTGTCACATAATCCTTCAGAAATCATTTGAATATGCTGATTTGCTGCTCAAGTTTTTCTCTCTCAATCTTTTGATCAATTTAATGCATTCTTGCTGAAGAAACATATTCATTTCTTTCTTTCTTAAAAAATTAATAAATAAAAAACTAAATTATTGACTCCAAACTTTTGAACAGTAGTGTATAAACATAGGTTATACTGAACAGAAAGCAACTCCATACTTGGTTACCTGTAGGTTAACAGGGTCCGGTATGTTTAGTTCTTGGTAGCGCTGTGGCACTGAGGCAGGAGGAGGCTGCTGACTATCTAGAAGAGACTGACAGATTAGTTCTCACACAGCTAGGGGGCAGAATAGAGCAGTGAGACAAGAGCAGCATAGACAATAATACCACAAAGCTACAGGTAGTCCAAAATGCAGCGGCTAGAGTCCTTACCAGGTCAAGAAAATATGATCATATTACCCAGTTTTAGTCTCTATAATATTCACTACTGAGCGGCTAGAGTCCTTACCAGGTCAAGAAAATATGATCATATTACCCAATTTTAGTCTCTATAATATTCACTACTTTTCAGAAGTTTGGTAACATTGTTTTTAAATGTTATGAAAAAAAGTCTGCTGTCCAAGGCTGCATTTATTTGATTAAAAATACAGTAGAAACAGTAATATTGTGAAACATTATTATGGTTTAATAATATATGTTCAAATGTAATTTATTCCTGTGGTCAAACCTGAATCTTCAGCGTCATTACTCCAGTCTTCAGTGTCACATGATCCTTCAGAAATCATTCTAATATGCTGACTTGCTGCTCAAGAAACATTTATTAATATTAATGTTGAAAACAATTGTGCTGCTTAATATTTTTGTGGATACCAACATATATCTTATTTACAGGATTCTTTGATGAATAGAAAGTTCAAACTAACAGCATTTATTTGAAATAGGAATGTTTTTATTCGAATATTCTAATTCACGAGATTGGGACACAGCTTTTACTTACCTATTTACTAACTATTGTGACATTATAGCTTTAGCATCAATGTCAAACCGGTTTCTGAGATAGCTGGTTTATTGCTGATCCAAAATGGTCTACTAGCCCAGACAGGTCCCAATGAGCTGGTATGCTTCCTTGTCAACCATTTAAACTAGTTTGGAACAGCTAGAAACTAGCTACCTTGTTCCCAGGTGCATTTTCCAGTAGATTCTTTTAAAACATTCAAATTGAATGTTGCTTGATGCTTTGACAATTAATAAAAACAGTGAGGAAGCAGACGCCAGACGCATTTATACCTGTTATTTACAGTATATATGAAGAATATACAACATTACAGTCCAGTTCACAACAGACATATACAGTGTTTTGCTGTAGGCCGTGTACTGTATACACATGCATATGACAGCAGACAGGGACATGAATAACAGTCTGCCCTCAAAAAGTGTTTTGCATTTGCACAAAGTGTCTGTTTACAGTAACACACAGTAGAAAACACATTCATCTACGACTCCAGCTAGTGCAGACGTCGCAGCGCGACATGAATGAGAGAAAATCAAAGAGAAAGTGATGCGGGAAGCAAGAAGCATTTGACAGGGTTCCCTAAAATTGGCCGTCGGACTGAATGAGATGGCGACACACTGGGATTCAGATTTTGGAGCAGTGATGTCATGATCATGTGATCGTGCAAACGTGTTTGTGTGCTTCAGGCCTCAGGTGTGCAGGTGCGACAGAGAGGAGGTCTCACATGGTTTCTGTCCTGATTTGAAAACAACACCCCTAAAACTGCTTTATCTGGTCACAGATAATTACACGAAGCCCTCTGGATGAACCAAAACAAACTGAATCAGTTTCACCCGTTTATCAGTCCCAGATTTGACTTGAGTGCAGGAAACCAGCATAAAACAGCAAGAATAGAGAAAAGATCCTCTTTAATACTTTTTAAAGATCGCCACCTAATTATAGTTGTAATATTAGATCTACAAGTCACAAACAGAGCGCTAAACTAAAAATATCACTTCAATTTCATGCAATACTGAGGCCTGTGGAGCAATAATGAATTAAACACTGAATTGGGATCAGAATTGAATCTTTCTATAATAGCGGTGACGTTTCCATGAAAAGTTTTTTTTTTTACTCATGATTTACTGAAACTCAAGAAACAAATCCAATAGTAAAATAGCTAACTGTTAAAATATGAAATAAATTGTAATTACAGTATACTGTATATAATTAGAATGTATTTCATATATTTTAACGATATATATATATAGTATATATATAATTCTAGTATACAAATGTATATTATAAATATATTTTTATTTATTATATATAATTATTTATATTTTATACTAGAATGAAATATTATTTAAAAAAAACATTTTGTTTTATATAGGAAAAAATCACAGCAATTGCAGAAGGACCCATTTATTAAAAAATAAATATTCGAAAATGTATTCAGCAAAAACCAGCAGTTAAAAAATGTCATGCAGGGAAATCATGGCAGGCTCGGGTTGAGGGTTTGATACCTGTCAAATGCTTCAAGCACTGTGTGTGATGTGGTGTAGGTTGGTGTGGGTCTGATATGGCTCTAGAAGGCCAGTCAAGTGTGCGGCCTGTCAGTGTCACACAAGACGTTTAATGGGAGGACACAGGCACCTCTCATGAAATACAGCAATTTTTGGACAGAAAAGACATTTAACAGAAGTCTGGGCCCATGCACGTCCCTTTCTAAGTGACGCTTTCTGCTCTATTTGGCAGCTTGTTATTTGGCTGTGAGCTTTGGAGTATGGTGTCTTGCCAAAATGTGAATGTGTAAGGGGAAAAACAACAACATCAATGCAACTGATAAAATGGCAACAAACGGAAGAACACTGACTAGACAGGACATGAGCACTGCATCTGTTATACTGTAAATCACTGCTGCAGATCATATGTGCTGTAAAAAAAAAAAACGTTGCAATGTTATTTGCCACCTTTAGACAGCTGACAATGAATGATATTCCCTGAGAATTTAGTCATCTAGACAATAGCATCACTTCATCGTTAACATACATTCAATGCAGCGTCACTGTTCCTGTAAGCACTCAAAACATTGATGAGTTCACATCTGACCCAATCTGATCTTAACTGCAAATTAAAATGGTGTCTTATATTTCTATAAACGTGACTCAACCATTTTTGCACACTCACCATTACATGGGATGGGCCACATTTACGCTGTTTATCCACTGGATGGCACTGTGACTTTGGCTATGCTTGGAATAGCATACTGCAGTATGCATGCAGTACACAGTATGTAACAAAAAAGTTGATGTCCTACTGCATTTTCCCACTTTATTGACTAATTTCATAGGATTTTAAAGGAATAGTTCGACCAAAAATGAAAATTGGGTATGCTATTATGGATTATGGACTTGCATTTTGGCCATAAGTGATGGTTTAGAGTTTAAAATGCCTTAATGATGGATTTGTTTCTTACAAACATGCAGCTTTTTAATTGATGGACTGGAGTGGTGTGGAGGGGTTTTTATCAGCTGTTATTCTTACGGCACCCATTCACTGCAGAGGATCCATTGGTGAGAAAGTGATGGAATGCTACATTTCTCCAAATCTGATGAAGAGGGTGGCCTGAGGGTGAGTAAACTGTCAGTAAAGTAATTTTTTATCAGTGTATTATTTAAAAACAGTATGCAATGTGCATTATATACTACATTTGTATTCTATTCCAAATATAGCCAACTTTCTCAGATACTCATACTGCAATCAGCATTTCATATAAAATCTTGTTGTTACAAATCAACCACTTAATTGACTATCAGTGTTCAAGTCATGTGACAATCACACATTCACTCTCATACACACCAACAACTCATGACCAAATCCGATTCGGTTAACATTACAGCTTGTTGAATCTGTTTTAAAGTCCCTCATTTGTGTAATTGAACAGTCCGTGCGCTCAGATCGGGACAGAGAACACAGTGTCCTGAGAACTGATCAACAGTCTCTTTTGAAGAAGGCCGGGCCACTTGTGCTCCATTAAATCCCTGAGTAAAAAAAAAAAAAAACCAAAACACTTCCCAAAACATTCAAACACAGAAACCAGTGTGTGTCCTCCTCTCTGCGGCACCCGTCAGTAGCGGGGATGCTGGGAGCCGTAGTTTCTGGGATACAAAGGGCTGTAGGTGGATGAAGGGGGCGTGTAGCGGGACGTAGAGCGCTGGAAGTGGCTGGGAAGGGGGCGGGATTGGGACGAGCTCCACATGGAGCGGCGACTGGCCAATAGGGGTGAGCGGTAGGGCGAGGAAGGGGTGGAGCCTGGGGAATAGTGCGACTCACTTGCATAGCGACGGGCCAGGAGGTTGGTGTAAGTGTGTGGTTCGACGACGTACGCCCGGACGCCCATCGTCCAATGGCGGTACGGCATGGTTGGGGGCGTCCAGGAGGATGAGGAAGACGATGCGGGAGACGAAGGGGCCTCCAGGGAGGGTGGGCTGTTGGGGGCGGATAGCTGGGTGGGTGTGGGGGGCGAGGTGATGGCGGCTGCTGCCGTAAGGACCTCGGTAATTGTCAAAGGGGTGTCGGGAAGGGGCGGGACTGGCGTTCTACTTACTTTGGGTGTGCTTCTCCTCAGCCGGGACGTTTTTCCCACGCGGGGCCGGTGCGACTGCTCTTGGTCGAACTCCAGGTCTTCCAGTTTCTGCGTGAGGGCGAGTTTTTGCTGGATGGCCATGCGGAGGAGAGAGTTTAGCGTCTTTTTCTCGTCCTCCGCCGCCGCAAGTTGTCTCTGCATCTCGTCTAGCTGAGACACATACTCATCACACCTGATCAGAGAGAAAGGAGAAATTAGTATTTGGGCTGCACAATTAACCGAAACAAAACTGATTATTTAAATAAATACTTATAATCTGGTGTTTTCAGTGTCTTAGTAAATGTCACATATAATGTGCATTTGGGAATTCAATATGTGACAACCATCTTTCCAAAGTTGTAATTAGAAGTGCTTATAAACTGCCTGCATGTTGACAACAAAAGAAAAGCTTTAAAGGGCTTTCTGTGGTTTTAAAATAAAAACTAGATAGTTCAACATAAAATAATAATAATTATTATTTTTTTATTAAATTTGTTATTTTTTTTATTTTACAGTGAAATATTATAATAGGAATATTTTTTGTATTGTTTCTTTTTTATATAGTAGTAGTAGTAGTAATAATAATAATAATAAGAAAATCTAAAATTAGCAATTACATTTTTCTGCATCACACATCCCTAATTAGTAAACATTCACTCTGATGTGCTGTGAAAGCTCTAGTTGGCTCATTATTCAGTCATCTGTCCACTTGATTTTGCCCTGAACAGCAAAAATAATCCAAATCACAGATGGAAAAAAATGCTCATCTTGTCAGATATTGCTTCGGCTGCGGTCTCAAAGCTCGTATATGATGCTGTCAGCATCCTGCACCAGTGGACATTGTAAAGCAATGTTGGAGAAGTAACTATCTTAAACAGAATCTTCGCAGTATGACAACTGGAAAATACTAAATACTCTTCCTGTACCAAGCTACTTTTCCCAACGAGTAGTTGTGTAGTGCAACAAAATACAATTTTTGTCACTTTGGATTGTACACTCTCTCCTAAAATGTGCTTCTGTGTAAATAATGATTTATTTTGGAGTATTGGTTCGTTTGTATGGTTCATTGAAATGCTCTGCAAACAAATGAATTTTGAGTATAGCGTTACGTTGCGTATTTCTCACCGTGTGGCGAACATGGCTCTGAGGGAAGAGAAGGTGGCCGCGTCCTCTTTCAAGGCCTTTAGCTCGTTCCTCAGCTTCATCATGGTCTCAGTCACCATTGTCTTCTCGTTCTCGTATTTACTCTTCAGGTTGGCCAGAGCCCCCTCAGCCGTCTGTGAGCATTACAACCAACAAACAACTAGTTCTGCCAACAATAAGTTAATTAAGCACTGCTGATATAATATAGACCACATAAGAAAGCACTGATTCATTACGAACATTGAAGGCGTTTTCTAAAAAGAATGCAATTTGATTTTTCTAAATCAAAAACACATGGTTACACATGGATTATAATAGCAGCCCTGCTCAACATCATATTCGTTTTGATATATGGGATATATTTACCAAATAATTGCTCTGGTTTAAAGGCCTACTTTAAGAATACCTTATTGAATTCATGATCTAATTTCATTCAGTGAACTGTTCATTCAACTGAATGCTTGTCGTAGCAGTAACTAAGTACTCCTCTTGTGTCTGTTTGCACATAATAATGGATGTAGTAATTACTTTGCGGCCCATAGAGTACAGCGCTTTCTCTCTGGTGTGGGATCTATAAATCGCAATGTCCATTAATCATCTCTGGCCTGGAAGGGTCATACAACATGCTTTATATCACACAGTGGCCAACAAAGAGAAAGAAATGATGTGTCGGACATAATGGTCCCTTTTCATCAACATTTCATTTTACTGGCTATAGATCAAACGCCTCCGTCTGGGTGCACCGCTCCGCCTGAAATGCCATGTTAACAAGGTGCTGGAGCTTTTAAAAAGAACTAAATGCTATATTTGCCAATGTTTGCCATATTAGATCAGATCTTTGACTTTTACTCTGTTTGGTTTAAGACACTTGTGTTCACAATGTAAGTGGACTTAAAAGGCAACATTGCATGAATGAATCAAACCACAAATAGTGAGGTGGTTGAGTCTGGTTCATTTGTGGGTCCTTTTAGGGTGGACTGAGATCATTTGGGGTGTTCACACCTTATATCAGCCCAAAACTTGCAGAGGTGTAAAAAAAGGGGTATAAAAACAAATTATGGTTAGTAATTTAACAGTCTGATCAGACTGTCTGTCCTTGTTTATGTGGACATTTCTTGGCTAGAATAAATAGCAAAGTGGATTAGACTTTATACCGATAGTATAAAAAATCTTTGTATGCAAGACTACTGTAGGTGAAAGATAGCAACTTGTGCGAAAAAGTAACGCAGAAGCTACAGAGCAATGCTAATGAGACATCAGATTAAGGTAGCTGGAGTGGATCAGACTTAATGCTGATAGTTGAAAATCTTGGATCGCAAGACTACTGTAAGCGAAAGATAGCAATTCAAGTGGAAACTTAAGTTTTACCAAGAAAATATAGAAGCTATAGAGCAACATTAATGAGACATCGGAATAAGTTGCAAAGTGGACCAGACTTGATGCTGATAGTTTAAAATCTTGGTACGCAAGACTATTGTAGGCGAAAGATAGCGACCTATATGGAAATGTAACAGTTTTACAATTTTTACAACTATTGTAGGCGAAGGATGGCAACTCATGTGAAAATGTAAGTTTTACCAAGAAATGAGAAGTCAAGAGTAAGTGGCAAAGTGGACCAAGACTTAATGCCAATGGTTAACAATCTGGGTACTCAAGACTACTGTAGGTGCAAAATGTGGAAAAGTAACAGTTCTACCAAGAAATGTAGAAGCTACAGAGTAACATTAATGAGAAGTCAATGTAAGGACTCCCATGGTTCAGTACTCACAGGCCTCATGGCAATCAATAGGATGCAGGGTAATAAATAGAGCTGATTAGCCTACCTGCTTGTTGGCTTTGAGCACAAGGCGCAAGGTTGCGATCTGCTCCCTTTTTGTGCTCAGGAGGGACTTGAGCTTGAGAATCTCCTCCATGCAGGCCTCCTTGTCCTTGTCCATCAGCGGGGCGAGTTCACTAGCGGCCGCTCTCTGGCGGGACAGCTGGAGCGAGCGGTCCACCGCCTTCTGCAAGTGCTTGATCTGGTCGCGGATGATGGCGTTGAGGTGGTGGATGTTGGTGGGTTCACGGCGGAGGTCGGACCCCGTGGCCGACTCGGGTGCTGGGGATGATGATGAAGACGAGGAAGAGGCACTAACGACGGGTGAACCCAGTGGCGTACGGACTGGGCTCTGCTCAGCAGTGAGAGGTTCTTTGGATGGTGAGTCCGACGGGCTACGAGACTCGGCAGACGTTGCGGCGTTAATCGCCGCCAAACGACGTGCGAGACGTGGGGTCAACAGCACACGGTGATCGTCCTGCCCCTTGTGGCCAGGGGTGGAAATGCGCGTTGGCGTTCGGCCCTGCCGGTAGTATTCTAGCGTAACGCGGTTTGGTGTCTCATTGTTGCACAGGCAGACGTGGTGGTAAAGTTGCGCTAACTCCTCACTGAATGTCGCCAGCTCTTCTTGGGCAGTTCCCAGGATTCCCTGCGTCTCCAAGCCTGCGTTATTGGCTGCCCGCAGCTTGCGTTCTAGATTCACCGCCATCTCCCGGCTTTCCCTGCAGCTGCGCTCCAGCTGCACCACTTGCATCTCCAATGCTTGCAGCTGCGCCTTGCCCTGCTCCTCCGCCCGTGCTCTTGCCTCCACGCACTCATTATATCTATCCTTCACCTCCTTAAGCTCCGCCTTCAGTCCGATCACCTCCGTCACAGCCACCCTGTATTTACATTGCAGCAATTCCAGACTCGGCCCTTCCTGGCCGCTAGGGACGTATGTTGTCTCCTCTTCTTCGTCCTCCTCTTCCCCCTTGGTTTCCTTGCTGCTGCGCTGGTGGCGGAGTTTTCGGAAACGCTCGCCCAAGCGACTGGCCTTCTCGTGCTGCTCCGTCAGCGCCCCCTGTGTGTGACGGAGCAAAGCCTGTGATTCCTGCAAGCTGTTGAGCAAAGACGCTTTTTCACGTTCCACCTACGGCAAATAAACAAGTCAACTAATTACTTTATATGGTGTATACTGGTTAGTCCTGATGCTGGTCTAGATGATGAACCATCATAGCCATGAAAAACATCAGTGAAATCTATCTGGTGAGGCAGGTCAACCAACAAGGTCTTATTTAACTAATAGATATCGCCATACTTTCCTCAGCTGATTAATCACAGTACAGTAAGACAGTACAGTTTTGTATTACAAGTTTTCTGAAATATGCAAAGTATGCAATCATGCAATTAAATATGCACTAATTTGCATACCTTTTCAGAATAGAAATCTGAACATTGGATGAAGCCAGGTTCAAAATTCTTGTTTCATTTTGTTGACATATTACAGTTAATGTTTTTTACATAGGACTTCTCTGTCTCTTATCACTCTCTCTCTTTCTATACATATTGCATTTATATAGATTTCTGGCTCAGTGCATGAAAAATGGCTTTTAAAGATATACGTTGTAATTGAAATCTACAAATGCAAATAGTTAAAGTGCAATAAAAGAAACACTTAAATGTGTATTTTGGATGTTTTCTTGCACTAGTCTGAAAAATAAGACGAAATAGTCAAATGGTTTTGCCTGTAGTGTCCTGACTTAATCTAATGCATGTAACGGAGCATTTTAATGCTCAGGAGACTTAATGGAGATATGCTTAATTTAATCAACTCTGTCTCATATGTTTCTTCTAAATGAATTTACAAGTGAGTCAGACATGGTCTGTGCATTTTGCACAGTTAATGCATGATCAATGTTAACACATAGATGCAAAGTTCATATGTATGTATATGACTCAAATGAACTTGCACTGTAGGAACAGTGATCTCTTGTGACAGGAAGGATATAAATAAGCTAGTAGCATGGCCCATTAGTGTGTATGGTGGTCTCATATTTCATCCCACGACACTGCAGCATCCCGTTGTAAACAGAACAACGCCTAAACCAATGCAGCAGTGGTTTGTCACTATTTAGGATCTTAAGCATGAAAGATGAGTTTAAAAAGCTTAAAAATAGGGAAATTAAGAGAAAACAACCAAAGGATATATGAAAGAAATATTAAAGAGGTAAATTTATTATACCTCTGGGCTGGCAACATAAAGCTTTGCTGTGTAAAAATGAATGCATGTTGATAGAAATGTTTATATAGGTTTATGCTGTTTATATATTCATTATAAGGGTGTGGCTAACATAGGCCCCACCCCTTCACTATGTATATGACTCAAATGAACTTGCACTGTAGGAACAGTGATCTCTTGTGACAGGAAGGATATAAATAAGCTAGTAGCATGGCCCATTAGTGTGTATGGTGGTCTCATATTTCATCCCACGACACTGCAGCATCCCGTTGTAAACAGAACAACGCCTAAACCAATGCAGCAGTGGTTTGTCACTATTTAGGATCTTAAGCATGAAAGATGAGTTTAAAAAGCTTAAAAATAGGGAAATTAAGAGAAAACACAACCAAAGGATATATGAAAGAAATATTAAAGAGGTAAATTTATTATACCTCTGGGCTGGCAACATAAAGCTTTGCTGTGTAAAAATGAATGCATGCTGATAGAAATGTTTATATAGGTTTATGCTGTTTATAACATAGGCCCCACCCCTTCATACTGACCTGCTGAAGCTGTTGTCTTAGTTTCAGGTTTTCAGGGCCATTGAGCTCACTAAAGAGGTCAGGGGTCAGAATTTCAGTCTTCCTCAAACTCGATGGCCTGAAGTCTCCATTCAGTCGGCTCAAAACTGATCCCGCCGCACCTTGAAGCAGATGCCCGTTGCACTTGCCACCGTCTTCGCTGCTGGGCGATGTGGCGGCTGTCGGGGTGGCACTGCCACTAGGTGGCGCTGAGGTCAGGGCGATCAGGTGGGCACAGCCTGAGCTGAAACCCCCGTCGCACACGGTTAGATGATGTGCTAATTCCTTGCGCAGAGCATACTTCTGTTCTCGCTCGCTTTTCAGAGAATTCAAAGCCTCCTCCAATTGGGTCTCAGAGATGTCCTTCAGGCGCAGCGCATCTTCTAATTGGCTGTTAAGCAGGGCTGCTTCCTCCTCCAGAACTTTGATTTCATGCTTCAAGCCCTCATACTCCACCTGATAGAACAGAGAATAGCCATTTGTTTTGAATCTGGAAATATCCGAGACTGTTTCTATGTAACCTGCCACAAACAAATATGATGCATAAAGGTTTTACGCCTAGTTTTGAGAATTTATTTTAACATTTAAAGTAATATAATTTAGTGTATGTATGCCATCTGTGACTTAATGGTCAGAAGTTTTTGAAAATGTGTAATGTAAAATTAAAATATAAATACTTATAAGGTTTATAAATATGTATAAAAATGTATTTAATTTTATAGTAATTAATTAGTCACAAGATATTTGAATATCAACAAATATAATTTAAAATATATGTAAAGACTTCTAATTATAAGTTCATAAATTTATATAAAAATTACATTTATAGTAATCAATTGGTCAGAAGCTATTTAAATATGAATTAAAAAATAAGTATAATATAATGTAACAAAAATATATATAAATAATTTCATAAATAGTTCACAAATGTATATAATAACTATTTACATATCAATTTAAATATATGTATAATATAATATAAAAATATGTAAGTACAGTACTTATAAATAAAAAATACTTTTACTAAAGTAAAAAATACTAATACTTATATTTAATACATTTATATAAAAATAAACACAATATAAAGTAATCAATTCACACATAATGTTTATAATTTTAATAATAATACTTATAATAGAATTACAGATGGATGGGGAAAATTAAGTCAAAAATAGTAACATTTTGTCTGTCTACTGAATGCATGTTGCATATAATGGAAGCGATCTAATTTTGTATCAGCTAGTTTTCTGTTGTTGTTTTGAAAAATGTATTTGGTGACGACATTATCAACTTACATTATTTTTTTTGCTCTAAGGCCAGTGCAAAGACATTTTTTCTGGCCTAGGACCTTTTTTTCTTTAGTGGAAATGTGTGTAATGGTTCTAGACTGCTCACCAGAACTGTGTCGGTGTAAAGGCGGTAACTGTGAGTGTGTTTACCTGGTTCTGCTTGAGCGTGGACACCAGTTTCTGTAGCGAGATGTTCTCCTCCTCCAGTTCGGTGTAGTCTTGCAGTAATCTGGCCTCTCTAAACTTATACTCCCTGATCTCCTCTCTCATGCGGCTTCTCTGCAACTCCAACATCTCATTACTCTGAGAGACACAGAGGGGGAAACAGAGAAAGATTTCAACACCAGACCTGAATACGGGGATACATTTGCGATGTCAAACCAATAATGGATTTACACTGTTTATTAAGAGAGAGTTTCTGACCTCTCTCAGCTCCTGTAGGATGGTGCTGAGTCTTTCGTTCTCGGCCTCCGTGCAGGACGCCTGTGATCTGCTGCTCTTCAGCTCGGCCTGCTGCTCAAGTAGGCGGCCCATGTAGTACGCTTCCTTAGTGGCCGACTCCTGCAGCAGCGTCTCCTCATTGGTCTCCCCGTCTTCAGCCACCTTCCTTTGGGTGGTGTACGCCTGGCTGAAGGCCTGAGGAAGAGAAAAAAAATGCTTAATTAAGGAATACATTCATGCATAAAATGCATGCAAGAAACACTTTTGGATGCATCACAATTTGTACCTTAAACATAGTAAATAGTGTGCAATATTAGGGTTAGACAATCCTAAATAACAGTGCATTTAATATAGCATGCATTTAAAAAGTATGCATCTGTGCATGTTATTTTGGGCTAACATTTCTCAGAAATCCTTGCATTAAAGATTTTTTCAGTTGTATAATAAAGGGGAGGAATTCAATGCCAACCGTTTTTAATCTAGAAGTGAAATATTATGGTAATTCATTTTAAGGCAATGAATTTAGCTAGATGCCAACACTTTTCATGTAAACACAAACCGTACCTGACAAAGAAATCTGTGATTTAGATTTGTGCTTCTAGTAATTCAAAAGTGCCCAAAAATACTATTTAAGGTGGATTTTCGAAGTATTTTTACCACTCCTCGTGGACCATTGTAGTTTTATGTAATAGTATTATGTACTATCACAATCCAAAGCATGTACTAAATCAATAGTGAAGCACATACTTTTAATTGTAATATTTAATTGTAATACATTCACATCAGTGCTTGAAATCCAGGTTTAAATGTGAAATATCTTGTTTTGCCATTTTTACCAAAAGCATATGCTAAGATGTCCACGCTCTAGTATATAGTTAAGATAGATAAGGTCAAATATCAAACTTTCTTTACCTAAAAAGTAGATTATATGTGCGATCTGAGAGTAAGTATTATTTATATACTATGATGCTATTAATATTCTAAATTAGCTTTTATTTTTAGATTTTCAGTTTAATTTTAGTGTCTTTTATTTTTATTTTGTTAAGCGCTTTTGTCATATTTATGTTTTTACATAGATATGACTATTTAGGTTTAATATATTTTTCTAGTTTTAGCTTTGGCTCAGTTAGTTATTATTTATTCCCAGTTAATAATTTTATGCAGAATGACCGTAGTATTTGCTGAATGTCCATTTTTACATTGTGTGAGAGAGAGTCACTGTAATGGAGAGAGAGCCGAATGAGTCTTATTATGCTCTCAGAGGAAGCATGGATGGAGAGCAATGGAGCCTTTCAAACAGACGCCACTGGGGTTTTCCATTAGCTGGAAATTGAATCAAGCTCTGCCTCATGGTCAGTCAGTCCTGCTGGAAGGAGAACTCTGTGTTTTTACACTAGGATGAGATCAGAGTTGGGGTTGAGCTCTTGAAGTATTTAGTGGGGTTTGTTAAATCAAGACTCACTGTTACTATTGCTCAAATCATTTTAATAACAAACATCTAATTCTATTCAACTTTGGGATACAATTTTCCCTTGAGAGGAACTATGAAAACCATGCAAATGTCTTATTATTGGACAATATAGTGCGGCGATGATTCCAGGATATGGTGAAGGTTGTAAAGTTAAGATAGTTATTTAAGGAACTAGGTCAAAACTAGCTTAGCATAATGTAATAATAAAGATAACAGATCATATGAACTAACAATCAGCAATATATTTTATTATTGTGTCATTATAAATTCATTTGATTAATCTTTGTTAATGTTTAATAATAATAATAAAACATTTTATAAAAAATTTAATAAAAATAGAAATGTTAATTGTTTGTTCATGGTAGTTCACAATGCATTAATTAATGTCAACAGATCAGGGATATTATCATTAGTTAAAATGAAAACTAAAACCATAAACACATTTCATTAGTTCAAAAAAATTAAAAAATAAATCACATAAAATACAAAATACAATAAAAAATATATTAAATAAAATGTAATGCATTACAATAAAATAAAATCGATGAAAAATAATTTTAAGTTGAAGTATTAAAATAACTAAAAATAAAAAATAAAATTGCTAAAACTTTACAATGAAAATTATAAATAATTATTTATCACTGCTAAAATGCTAAAATAAAATTCCCAATATTAACAAAAATTTTAATAGAATATCAATGACACTAAACTGAAAATATTTTTAAATGTAATAGTACATTTTTAAATTTACATTGGATTAGGAAAATATTATTTATTATTAGTTCAAAATAACACTGAAAAGAAGACACAAATATATTTCTGTGACGTGTCTCAAGACGTCCTGAGACTATATTTAGTCAGTTCAGTAATATGGTGTGATATAATGAGTAATGCACTGGACCTTTATCACAGGACACTTATCACGCTTTATTTATCCCACAAATCAGTAACTTGATTGTGACTTGATTGAGACCTTGTGATGTGGAATAAACACAAATTAAATAGACGGTTGTTGTGCTGTATTATAAAAGCATGGCAGCGGGTCAGTAATCTGCACCGGGGTTGAAAGGTTAAATGTTTCGGCTGATCCGAGTCCAGTTCTGGCTGGTTAATTCAAATAATGATCAAATTAATATAAGCTAAATAGATTAAAAAACTAATGTAAATAGCAAAAGCACATAAAAATATGAATAAAAACTTATATAAATATGACTAACATAACACTGGGCAGTATGCACTCGATTATAGGGAGTATTAGATGTTAACGGCATGAGGAACAGTTGTATATTCATGTATCACATGACAGGAAGCAGACTGGAGAGATTTAGCCCTGAGTCATTGTGATTCACCTCTATATTACACTAATTTAGGATGAAATAAACATGGTGAAAAGTGACCAACGTTTACACTTAATTTACCTCAGTAGCATTTCTAGACAAGTTTGAGGCGGATATGTGCCAATGGCTTATAAACCAGTTAAAAAAACACATACATAATAATATAAATGATCATATTTATTTTCATATAAAACATCACAATAGTTATTTATCACTAAATGAGTCACTTTCAAGCATTTTGACTTAATATTTAAATGAACTTAAATGCATAATAGTTATATAAATACACTTGGATGTCTTATTTATATATTAATTATATTTAAATACAATTTAAATCATATTTATATTTGTTTTCATGAGTATTATGTCATCATACTCCTCCTAATCTTTGTTTGATGTGGCCAAACATTCTAAATGAGTTTATTGTTTCAAGTGAATATGTATATATATATATATATATATAATATTTAAATATATTTAAACCATAGCTATTATGTTTTTATTTCTTATGTATGATGTCAGCTTTGTTTGATGACGTTTCCAAACATTCCAAAAGAATTGTTTCAAGTAAAGTTCAAGTACTGACTTGCATAAGACCCACCCACACACGCACGCACGCACACACACACACACACACAAATTTCAAATCATACTTCCAATTTACTTATAATTCATTCAATGCCAAAAAGAACCAATAAAATGCAGTTCGACCTGAATACAAATTAAATATTTTACCCAATAAATGTGTATTTTCGTGATTATGACATGCCATACTGATGGTTTTCATCCTAGTCCTCTTATTATCTGAAGACACTGAAGAATATCACTCAATGCCAATGCCCCACACACACGCGCACACACACACACACACACACACACAGAGAGAGACTGTGAAAATCACCCAGGAGATTCTCTTTCTTCACAAAGACAAAGCTGGAGCACTGCAGCCCTCCGTCTCTCTCTCTCCACATTCACACCCCTCAGACAATCTCACTCCCACAACACATTTCCCATAATCCTATCTATCTATCTATCTATCTATCTATCTATCTATCTATCTATCTATCTATCTATCTA
>NW_015505235.1:651751-655705 GCF_001515645.1 Sinocyclocheilus grahami | reverse complement strand
TATCTATCTATCTATCTATCTATCTATCTATCTATCTATCTATCTATCTATCTATCTATCTATCTATCTATCTATCTATCTATCTATCTATCCGTCTGTCTGTCCATCCGTCCGTTTGTCTGTCTGTCTGTCTCTTTGTCTGGTTTAAACAGTGTCTGCTGGCGCTGTGAGAGGCAGGCGGTAAGCTGAGACGTATAATTTTCTGGAGAGAGCTCCACACAGACACACGGATCGATATGAAGGCCTGTGGGCCGCAGTGAATCTTTATATGTGACCCGCTCTGCAGCAGCAGCAGAGCTCCAAAGCAGCTCAAAGTCAGTTTATTTCTGTACAGGAATCAGATCAGATGGTGCTGCAACAGAAACATGATGAGATGCATGCGTCTGTTAGATGCATGTTGCACAGTGTTTGTGAGAGACAGAGCTGCTGAAAAGGACGCCTCCATGTCTGACATGAAGTTTCTTGTTGCATAATACAAAATAATCCTCATTAATCAGCTACTGACAGCTTTGCCCTTGCCTGAGTTTGTAAAATTGTGCTTGAGAGATATATACTGTATATATTTACTGGTATGTATATTACATTTTTGTATATGATCAACACCGGTTAACATATATCTGAATCAGATAGAGCCAATAAAATAAGCAGTTATGCGTATATATATATATATACTGTACATATATTGATGCAAGAAAATGAAGCATATTTTTATACAGTATGCTATTCATGAAGCATAAGCATATTTGACAAATATGAAAAATAAAATGATAAAAAATGTATACAAAATATCAATTTCATATATTTTAATATATAATAAAGATATATTATTTAAATATATTGTTAAAATGAGCATTGTATTACAGTAATGACACGTTTGAGCATAGAGATAATACAAAAATATACAAAACATTATACAAAAAATACAAAATGGAGAGTTTAAATGTGATTAAGTCTCATGAAAATAATGTCAAATTTAAATCCTGCAATAAATAAATAAGACCTAAAATAGGCTTAATTTTCTTTATGCTAATTAATTAAGCATTTTTTTTTCGCCTTATGATTTTATGCTTAAATCTGACCTGGGTGTTTTAATGAAGTCAAGTACTTGACATCACATGAGTTATGCAGCGAATGTTTCTCTGTGTGTATTATACAACCTGACGTTCACATGTCTCCCCCTAAGTGCCTGGATCTGTCCCATCCATAATTCATAACTCAGTGTCTCCAAGCTCCGGCCCAAGCACATCAGGAACTCGGCATGAACTCTGAAGAAATCCATCACTGAATTATTTCAAAAAGATAAAGCACAAGCCTTTATTTTAAAGGTCACAAAGTGCCCTTTTGTCTTCATTCTCAACACTTTATCTATTGTTTCATCAGTTCAAACCCACATATCCATCATGTTTTTCCCAGGTTATTTTGGATTCACATTCACACTTGAGCTGCATTAAACCAGCTCTGCATGAGACATGCTGCTCTGCCGACTGATGCTTTTAGCTCTGGGCTGCTGCAACTAACGCACCTCTGCACTTTTCATCTGATGTACATTACCAGCCACACATGATGCACTGCCAGAAACACCAACCCAGTCAGAAATGAGTGATTTTCTCATCTGGAAACCACTTCAGCATGCTCTTAAAGCATATAACCACCAATCAGCAATTAGCAAATGCAGTGCTATGAGTCCAAACATCTCATCAACAGCGAATAAGTAAGCATTTTACAGTTAATGTGTAAATGGCCCTAATAATAAGCAATTGCAGCAATCAAATTAATTATATAATCCTCCGAAAAGGATCACAAGAACCCAGTATTTCTCAGATCTAGATTTGTTGGAAAAACTCTCCTTTTTTCCACTAGAATAAGGCACAGCCTCAAATATCCCTAGGCATTATCGTTCTAAGAAAGATTCAATCCTCAAAGCCTTCAGAAGACTCTCAGTCGGAGTAAAAAGTGCTCTCACAAGCCATCCTGAGGACTGGCTGCATATGCAAGATGACATCTGAGTGTGTTTTGCTTGTATTTGTGATATTAAAGGAACAACTGTTGACACTGTGTTTGATTGGCAGCTTACAAGCCACAACAGATACTGCTATATTCTGCCAATATTACAAATGGAGGTAAACCGGCATCAGCCAATAAACTGTCAGCTCTTCTTGTTCATTATGAAAGACCGTGGGAAACGTGATTGGGAGATTCACTCTGAATGATGCATGTGCTCGGTGGAATCCAAGTAAACAACTATAAAGCAGCTTTTGAATGAATGGCCGTTTGTAATGGGAATTCTTGGGAAGGGCACATGAGGCTCCTGGAAGCTTCTGAGCTCACGGGGTTGTGGTTTTGCCAAGGAAACACAAAGGACTCTGGGAAACATGCTTGTGTAACAACAACAACAAAAATAAATAAATAAATCAAATAATGTTTTGGCAATATAATAATATATATATATATATTTTTTTTGTATTTAATTTGATATATTTTTGTGTTTGTCATATTTAAGCATATTATTGCTCTTTTCCAGTTTCAGGTTATAGTAGCAGCCAATCTTAGCAGGCCAATGGGGAGTCTTGAATGTCAGAAATAGACAATTATGAATAATATATCAGCAGATGCCTTCATCATCTGGTATGTCTCAGATTACCATTACTATTGCATACACCGGGAAATACAGAATATTACCAGTAAAATGCATATTACAAGAAATTATATGAGCAATATTCATTAACGTCAATAAAAAAATCAAATGTGAGCTGCTTACATTTTATTTTAAGGCATCACAGACTGACTTACACTACTACCTTCAAAGATACCTTCCTATATACTTGCAACAAAAACAATCCATCTAATACAATGGATAAAGATACTGGCTATAAATGTCAAAACATACTTCCAATTTACTTACAGTATATTCATTCAATGCCAAAAAGAAGCAATAAAATGCAGTTCGACCTGAATAAAAATGAAATATTTTACCCAATTGTTGTGTATTTCCGTGATTATGACATGCAATACTGATGGCTTTCATCCCAGTCCTTCTTATCATCTGAAGACACTGAAGAATATCGCTCAATGCCAAATTTGTGAGCAATTTCCAGCGCAGAGCTCTGATCTATTAGTCAATGATCAATACAGTTCATTGAGATTTAATAAAGAGCCGAAGCAGCCAATTAAAGATGTGCTGTGTGCAGTTCTCTTTTTAATCACATATTTTCATTATAACCTAATTCACCTCCATCACAAGAAAAGCTAAGATTATTATACGATATAGTTATAAATCAAGCCAGACGTATCACTGTAAAACAATCCACTCTGGAGTTTCGTTTCGTTTTGGATTTTTGGGGGGTTTCAATGACAGTCTTTGTACTCAAGTGCATATGAAGGACTCCTGAAGCAGACGCGTTTCTATGTCAATCTTATTATCTGTGAGCGTGTTTGCTGGCAGCCGTCGCCCTGTGCTAACCTTCAGCGCAGTCCACTGCAGTCAGCAAGAGTACACTGCCTCTACTAATGAAGCTATGAATAAACTCAGGCTGTGGGAATATAGACGAGGAGCAATGAAATGCATCAGTCAAGAACATCATTTACTCTGCGACTCGAAACGTTAACATGCTGCAAAACTGTTATTGCTTACTCAGACCTTTTGAGATAGCTGCTGAGAATTTAAAACTAGATAATTAGAACTAAGTAATGTTGCAACTTTGTAAATAAATGTTGCAAACAAACAGGTATGAGCAGACACACAATCTCTGAGCACACTAGACAGGCACAAAACAACATTATTCAGGTCAGAGCACAGACTCCATTGAACACGGAGGATCGCCTTTTCTGTATGATATTTCTTGTTGCACTGCCTTCTTTATTTCTGCTGTTATAGTCTCTGATTCACCACAACTGCAGTTTCAGTACAGCACAGTCTCTAGTGTGTATGATTTACAGCACATGATTTGCTTTGCT
>NW_015505235.1:647238-651243 GCF_001515645.1 Sinocyclocheilus grahami | reverse complement strand
GGGGGGGGGGGGGGGGGGGTCACATTTTGTGACTAGCTATTTTTTTGTATTATAATCTGTTCTATTCTATCCTATTTTATTCTACAATTCTTTCTACTGTTTTCTGTTCTACACACATATTGCATGTCAATCTATCTTTGTTGTTTTTGGCAAAATTATATTCTTTTCTACTCTTTCCCATGACAACATAACCAGATTTTTGACACTATTCTATTCTATTGTTCTATTTCACTCTAATATTCAATTCTTTCCTTTTCAACAACATAATAGAACAGCCTAGATGCTGTCAATATTCTTTTCCAAAACATAGCATGACATGAACAGATTTTTATTTATTTATTTTTGTATTTTTAAAATGTATGCATTTATTTATTTGCAATAGTCTAATTTATTCTACTCTTTTCAATAAAAACACTACCCGATTTCTGACCATATTCTATTCTATTGATTTCTATTCTTCTAATAACATAACACAAAATAATACATATATTGTCAATATTCTATCCAAAACATAACATGACATGAACAGACTTTGCAAAAGTCTATTTTATTCTATACTCTATTCAATAATAACTTAAGATTTTTGACAATATTCTACACTTTTTTTTTTTATTGTCATTCTTTTCGGTAGCATAACACAACATGTTGTAAATATTCTATTCCAAACATAACATGACATTATCAGATTTTTGCAGTAGTCTATTCTTTGCGATAATAACATAAGCAGATTTTTGGCAAACTACTACTCTATTGTTTTCTATTCTTTTCCATAACATGACATGACATGAACTGATTTTGGCCAATATTCTGTTCTGTTTCCTGTTCTTTCCCATAACATAACATACTGTAACATAACATAACATAACATAACATAACATACTGTAACATAACATAACATAACATAACATACTGTAAGATAACATAGCATAACCTATTTCTTGGCAATATTAAATTCCATAACAACATGACATGACCTGATTTTGGCAACACTCTTTTCTACTCTGTTGCTTTCAGTTGTTTTCCATTTAATTCTGTAACATACTGTAACATAACATAACATAACATAACATAACATACTGTAAGATAACATAGCATAACCTATTTCTTGGCAATATTAAATTCCATAACAACATGACATGACCTGATTTTGGCAACACTCTTTTCTACTCTGTTGCTTTCAGTTGTTTTCCATTTAATTCTGCTCTGTTCTATAACATAAAGCACAACAGGCCTGTTGTCTGAAAAGCATCTTCAGTGATTATTATAAGAGGAGAATGAGCTGTACCTCCTGCAGCTGCTCCAGCTCCTGTCGGAGGGTCTCCTGCTCGGCCTCGAGCTCCGCATACTGCTGTTTGAGGCTCTGGTTCTCCTCCAGCACCGCCAGCCCACACTCCGCCGCCCGGACCTTCTCCCGGTTCGCCTCCACGAGCTCGCGGGTCAGCCGCTCCACCTCCGCCCGGTAATGATCCACCGACTCCCCGCATCCTCCTCCACCTCCCCCAGCAGCCATCGGGCCGGCCCGGCCCCTCCACTGCGCTGGATGGACGGATAGATGAACGGATGGATGGAGGCACCTGCGCCTTACCCCAACCTCCAATACAAAGTCAATGATCCAGACATATCAACAACAAAAGACGAACGAATTGAAGTCCGAAGCAAAAATTAATCATCGCGATCCTGAAAGGGGCCTCGCTTTCTTTCTTTCTTCCTTTCTTTCTTCCTCCTCTTTTTCTGCTTGCTCATGGGTGTCGGGACGCCATCATCGCTAGGATGGAGAAGAGTGGCCCGACGCGCTTCTGCTCTCCTCCTGCTGTGACGTCAGCGCATCTTGCTGCAGCTCATGAATATGAATGAGTCGCGCCTTCGTTGCTTAGTAACCTTCCGGGAGCGCCCAGGCACGTGACTTAATTAATAGTCATAAGCTGCGCTTCCGCAACAGTGAGATAACTACCGCCTGCATATTATTATATATATATATATATATATATATATATTTTTTTTTTTAATTTAAAAAAAAAAAATTTTTTTTTTTTAAAAAAAAAAAATTTTTTTTTTTTAAAAAAAAAAAATTTTTTTTTTTTAAAAAAAAAAAATTTTTTTTTTTTAAAAAAAAAAAATTTTTTTTTTTTAAAAAAAAAAAATTTTTTTTTTTTAAAAAAAAAAAATTTTTTTTTTTTAAAAAAAAAAAATTTTTTTTTTTTAAAAAAAAAAAAGTTTTTTTTTTATATGCTGGACAATTAAGATTCAAGACAAAATTAAATATTACAAACAGGAAAATCACATTTTATGAAAGAAAAAGGAAGAAAAATAATAATAATAACAAGGAGGGTATACATCAATAATCACAATAGTGAGAAGGAGTTTAGTTCTTTATAGTTCTGCTTGCTTTCCGACTTGAAAGTCCTTGAAGAGTATTAAAAATAAATCCTTAAGTCAACTTTGGGAGATATTGGCCTTCCTTTCAGATCATTCACGTTTGTGTATATAAAACTTATCTAATAATATTCGAACATTTAGTGTACAAATGTGACTCTTATCCATATTTATCCATTTTTTAAAATCAAAATAAAATATAACATGTCTTTTCCTTATATCAATTTTAGATCCACTCAACATAGCAAATAAATATTCAACATCAATCTCAAAAAAATGAACATACATACATTCGAGGAAAAAAAAAGATGCAAGACAGTCTCAACATCCATTCCACAAAAAAAACAAAAAAATTATATGCATCATTTTAAAGTAAATTTCACTAACTTTATCAGTGACACAGAATTTATTATAAGTCCAAATCAATTTCCAGTTGATATTCTGAAAATGGTTATTCCAGAAGTACGTCTATCGAAAGGTTGCATGGCCCGCCCACATATTAATGTATGCCTTTCAGCCAATCAGGTGCATAGTGGCCAACGTCACATTACATCATTAATATTCATGAGTTCAACCTTTACCGTAAGATTAAAGATTTAAGGTTTACAGTTATAATCAGTGTTGGGAAGGTTACTTTGGAAATGTAACAGCTTACAGAGTACATTACCCTATATCTAAAATGTAATAAGTAGTGTAACTATTTCAATTACTTTGTGAAAGGAATGTAACGGATTACACTTGATTAGGCTACTTTCCTAAATTTCTAAGCTTTTCAACTGTTAATCATTTTCAAACAAAGGGTTAACAGTTACTGTCCGACTTTCAAAATCCATAGTTTAGTAGCTACGATACTGTTTTTGAAATCAAATCTTTGCATAGTGGCTTGAAAGAAACAGTTAATCTTAAAAAAATAAAGCATATACATAAACCCAAATAAAACACTTCTCAAATGAGCATGTCCTAAACTCCTGAAACATCGGTGTCTCATATTTTAGAGCAGTCACTGCAATTTAATTTGCAAAGTAACTCCCTTTGTAATCGTTAACATTTTCATAAGTAATTGTAATTTAATTACAAGTTTTTTTCTCAGTAACTAATTACAATTACATTTATATTGTAATTAAATCACGTAATTTATTTACATGTACCTAGCTAGCTACTTCCCAAAACTGGTTATAATCATCAACAATGTTGGGGGTAACTCATTACAAGTAACGCGAGTTACGTAATCAGATTACTTTTAGTAAAGTAACGCATTACTTTTTTGAATTTACAAGAAAATATCTGAGTTACTTTTTCAAAAAAGTAACGCCAGTTACTTTGTTTTCCCATTTATTGACTGATAAGTCTCCTGTCCCCATATTGGGAGAAATGGGGAGTACAGAGGCGTCGTGTGCGCTGTGTGAACATGATGTTACTGTAGTTCTAGACTAAATGTGAACGTGCATTAATTCATCCCACTCACAAAAAAACAGATTTAGGATTCATCAAAATGAATTAAAACAGTGAAATGCAAACTCAGAATATGACGCAAACCTGCAATAATTAAATATGTTAAATAACACAAATGTATCTAATCCCATTTTATTAACCAATGTCTTTGCTGCTGACCTTTGATGATCCAGTTCAACC
>NW_015505235.1:641255-647228 GCF_001515645.1 Sinocyclocheilus grahami | reverse complement strand
ACATTTCAACACACTTCAGCAATAAAAAAGACACAAATGTTTGTCTAGAGTCATTTGTGCTTATTAGTACGGTTGAACTGAATCATCGAAGCTCAGAAGCAATGACATTGGTTAATAGAATGGGATTAAATACATAAAGGATATTTGTGATGTTTAACATTTAATTATTGCAGGTTTGCGTCATATTCTGAGTTGCATTATTTTTATTCATTTTGAGGAATACTGAATCTGTGTTTTTTGTGTGTGTGTGAGTGAGATGAATTAATGCACATTCATATTTATTTTAGAACTACAGTAACATCTGATTTCTCTCAACATGGGGACAGCAGAGCTGTCAATCAATCAATTGGAAAAAAAGTAACTTGCGTTACTTATCTGAAAAAGTATCTCAGATAATCTCTTGTAAATTAAAAAGTAATGCGTTAACTCGCGTTACTTGTAATGTGTTACCCCAAACACTGCTAATAAGCAAAAATGACTTTAGATAAACTAACAATTGTGCTTTGTTTTTTTATTGCTGAGGAGTGTTTCTTCTCCTGCGTTCTACTGTACAGACGTGAATTTACTTTTCCTTCAGCCTGAGGTTTATTCATTACACTTTTTGGTGTGAAAGGGCTTTTATATTTGCTATAAATAGAACTTTTTATATTAAAAACAATCAAGCCCTGCTTATATTTAAAAAGTAACGCAAAAGTAATATAACACATTACTTTCCATAAAAAGTAACTAAGTAACGTAATTAGTTACTTTTTTAGGGAGTAACGCAATATTGTAATGCATTACTTTTAAAAGTAACTTTCCCCAACACTGATCATCAATAGGTCACTTAGTTTGATGTAAACAATGCATAGGCCTAGTTCAGTCTGTTTGAGAAGTGATTTGCTAAAAATGCCACAAGAGGGCATAAGGTCTACTGAATATTGATGATAATGCCAAAAAGACTGCACATTAATTATATACCAGACAACAAATCCTTGAAAGGTGTGCTACTTTGATTCTACGCATTCACGTAACCTATGCTTGTCGTACTGTATAAGTCTACTAACGTCGCTGTTCACCATGTTAAACTGTTTTCTCCACAGAAATCACTGATCCAACAATTACGTATCACTCAGCAAATATTGATTAATCCTCTTCTATTGACCAATTAAATACCAGATTTTCTGCTGTGGTCAGAAGTGTGCGCTGATAACACCGAGATAGTAGGATTTCGCTTCATTGCTTAGAGGCTGTAAACACAGATAAACACGAAGGTGAAAAGTTGAACATTTGTTAGAGTAATGATGTCAAGGTAAGGCCACGGCAGTAAAAATAAACTCAAGTGTGTGAAAGTGCAGGAAAAAAACCCGTAAACGCGCCACAACACAATATGAATCAGTAGCTATTTCTATAGGGACAGTATTTTTCCATTTTTATCGTGAGCATTTTATTACAATATATGAACAAGAACAACGTTGAACCAAAGCTGCTTTAATAATATGACATTCTCTGGTTAAACAGAGATTTCCTTGATTTTGCAAACTTCCACAAGCGATGCCCGATTCGCAAATGAATCATTCCTTCGATTCGGATCTTTGCAATGATTTTTTTATTTTCTATTTTGAGATCCCAGCAAATTGTAAAAAAAACAAAAAAAACCAGACAATCATTGCACATATTAAACCGCTGCATAATTCGCATTGCTTTCAAATTTTTACTTGTAGATATTGTTTCCAAATATATTTAATGCAATTTTTTTTTATTTAAGGCCTTTTTCAAAGAATTATATATCAGGGATCTTCAATTAATTGTTTGATCCGGTTCACACAACCAGTTTTTATTCTGAATAGGATTGAAGGATTTGTTCACTAATCAGACCGAATCATTTGAGTCAACAACCGACTCACTGAACGATTCGTAATGAGCCAAGCCAAAGGGTTAGTTCACCCAAAAACAAAAAATTAGGCTGTGTTTTACTCACCCCAGAGTCATCCTAGGTGTATATGACTTTCTTCTTTCAGACGAATCCAGTCGGAGTTATATAAAAAATTGTCTGTGATCTTTCAAGCTGTTTAATGGCACTCAGCGGGTGTTGCATGCATCAGTCCAAAAGAAGTTAAATAAAAAGCGCCCATACATTAAAAAAAGCGTCTCACACGGCTCCGGGGGGTGAAGGGTGGACAAAGGCCTCCTGTAGCGAATCGATGCGTTTTTGTAAGAAAAAATATCCATATTCAAAACGTAATAATCACTTTAATCTAGCTTGCGCTCACTGTTGTAAACGGAAGCAGTTCCGGGTGGATGACGTATGAGGTCAGGTCAGAAGTGACGAACGCGGAAACGCAGCGGAGAGATCGAAACAAAACAATGGTCACTAATTAGAAATTTCAAAATGAGGATTTGTAAAGAAGAATGTCGGAGGATTTCAATATAAGCCAAGAGGAGACTGGTTTTCCTTTGCTAAAGTAAGGAAGCTTTGCTTCCTTTGCTCCTGTAAACAAATGTTGGTTTTCACGAGACTCATCGGCGCATGCGCAACGCTGACCTCATACGTCATCCGCCCGGAGCTGCTTCCGTGTAGGACTGTTGGCGCAAGCTAGATTAAAGTGATTATTACATTTTGAATATGGATTTTTTTTCTTCCAAAAACGCATCGATTCGCTACAGGAGGCCTTTGTTCACCCACCGGAGCCGTGTGAGACACTTTTTTTATGGATGGGTGCTTTTTATTTAACTTATTTTGGACTGATGCATGCAACACCTGCTGAGTGGCATTAAACAGCTTGAAAGATCAAAGATAATTTATAAGTAACTCCGACTGGATTCGTATGAAAGAAGAAAGTCATATACACCTAGGATGGCTCTGGGGTGAATAAAACACAACCTAATTTTCATTTTTGGGTGAACTAACCCTTTAAGCATTTAAATTAGCTGAATCATTGCTAAAACAAAATGCACTGCCACACATTAAATGAAAATAAATAACCTTATTAAAAAACTATTTAAAAACTCGTCTATGCCATCAGGCAATTTACCAACCCATATTGTCAAGACCACATGATAAAATAATCAATGAATCATTTTTGTAACCGAACTTTTTTGTTGAAAAAAGTCTCTCTACTCTTACTACTTTTACCAAATCTTTCTGTGGCATAAAGAATAAGAGTAGTATGCTAGTTCTGACATAGCTTTGTTGATTTACTATGATAAATGTCATCTTTACCATCAGACTCCCACAAATTTCCCATAATGCAGCCTAAAAAAATACATGTGAAAATTTTACATACAGAAAACATTCCAGCTCAGACAGATTTTCGTGTTCACCGTTTAATGCAAAGTCACTTTGAATCAGCTTGTCATAAATGATGACACACAAACTGCATCCATCTCAAAGTCTTGTTTATTTTACCATTTTATGAGGTATGTGTGTGCCCAAGTTCACTGTTCTATGACATTTTGAGCTTATTATGTGTCAAAAAATGAGCTGCTATACACAATACAAATGAACTTTACAAGAAACCAAGTGATTCTTCAGAACAGTTTTTAAAATTAAACTCCAATATCAGATAATACAGGAGACCGGGGTATGTTGTCAAATAATAGTTGTCACTATAAGAATTTGAGTCAAAATCCAATGAGACAAAAGCTTGTTTTCACTAGGAGGGGTTTTCTATGTTGGTTTCAAGCAAAGCATTTTGTGATTTCTGTCCTCCAGCCTGTAAACACGTGGATTTACTTCATGAATCGGCCCCATTGCCCTCAGATAACTCAAGACTAGGGTTTGATTTTTGCTGTTATCTGTTGTCTGTTTTCCTTCAGTATTCAACAAGCAGTCACCCTTGCGTTTGCCCTCTCTACCCGTCCTGACCTGCCTGTGAACTCAGTCAAATTAAGATAAGACTGGCTTAAGAGCCAATAAACTAATTCAGTGATAATTAGAAATTTCGACAACAAAATTCATTTATGGCACCATATTCAAGTTTACAAGTTCATCTCTTGGAGGGCGGCGATAACATCATGATGCCGCCTAATAGAACACTTGTTCTAAACAATTAGTTAAATATATATTTAGGTTGTTTGATTAACCACAGACACATGTACACATATATAATCTACAATTTCATGTAGATTCATGGAAAAGCTGTTAACAATTGATATACTGTAATACAAGACATGATATGTCCTTTTATTCTTAGAATAGATCCTTGATCTTCATTAGACTGAAGCTAAAAATGTCTCTTTTGCAGTGGCCCATGAAAGTGATGAGGTCAGAAGTATGAACGGTGTTGAAGTGTGGCGAGTTCAGGAGAACCAATGGGAGGACAACTTGACTCCGGCAGCCAGAGCTTCTGGTGAAAACTCAGGTACTGGAATTGAAAACAGCCAATCAGAAACAAGATATTTAAATTCAGACATTTTTAAATTCACTTTTCACGATGGAAGGATTTTTAGCGACAGAGCTTTTCTTCCGTATTGTGATATACATTTGAGTGTAAAAGATTTGCGGAAAAGAAGAAATGGAGGGTGGGACTTGGTTCTATGCAGTGGTAGCTGATTGGGCGTTGAGATGTAGGCGTGGCTTGCAAGGGCGGAGTTTAAGCACACTAAATGATTGGAGAATATTTAAGTGCAGTCAACTTAGCTGCTTAAAGGGGTGGTTCACTGTTTTTTTTCTAGGCTTGATTGTGTTTATGGGGTGCAGTCTAACGTGTTAATGCTTCATTTAAAAAAAAAAACATTATTTTTCACATAATTTACCTTTATTCCACACCGCTCTGTCCCTTCTCTGAGAAACACGCTGATCATTTCCTGCTTTTATGAAGACCCTCCCTCAGAAATAGGCGATGGGCTCTGATTGTTTAGCTAGCCCAGTGTGTTGTGATTGGCTAAACTGTCACGAATCCGGGAAGTAACTTGTTGTAGTCCCTACCAGCTGTTTTTGTAGGCATTAAAGGGGTCATATGATACGATTTCAATTTTTCCTTTGGAGTGTTACAACAAACTCTTGGTAGTGAAATCGCAATCAACCACCCCTTTAAGTCATTTCAACTTAAATGACATTAAACTGGCTTAGAAAAATTAGTTGAACCACATATACGCAAATTAAAGTTGAAAAGTGCTTATTACTTATAACTTATTTTGATGAGATAACGTAATGTAAAAACACATGTCATAATTTATTGGTCATATAATTTTTTACAGTGTATACATCTGATGTTTTCACCAGAAGATCCAGTTGTCTGATTAAACATTATGAGGTCAAAACATTTTAAAAAATAACAAAATAAAATTAAGCAAATGTACAACTGAATTGTTGCCAATAAGATCCATAACATGCATTTACAAAATAAAAATAAAATAAAATCTTCATTTTATACCGACTTTATTAATACACAGTATGGGATGTTAGTTAGATTTTCAAATAACTTTGCATGAATGATTTAGCAAGTCTTTATTATATTATATTATATTAACTTGTCAATATGTGTCTTTATATAAATTCATTTATCACACCACAGAACTATTTAAACCAGGGGTGTCAAACTCATTTAAGGTTGAGGGCCGGATCGGAGAAAATGTCCCCTTGTGCGGGCTAAATTACCTTTTGTTAAACCCTAGTTTGCTCACAATTACATTAATATTAACCATACAAACTACAATATAGTTTAAAAAAAAATCTAGGACAACTAGATGCTTGGTTATTTTAGGGGTGTACAATATTGACACAAAATGTCTTTTTTTTTTGGTTAGTGATAATTACCATATTTTCAGAGTGTGTTTTTGAGATAGCACCTTGGTTGGTTTTTAAGCCTGTCATGGATAAATAAATATAACACTAAAGCCGCCAGTAGATGGCAGCAAGTCTCCGTCTTAATGAGTGATCCATTGACTCATTCATTCAAAACGGCTGATTCGTTTAGAAACTAAGCTAGTGATTGTCTTTATGAATGGGCCACTGAATCATTGACTCAAATAATTTGTTATTACCTCGGA
>NW_015505235.1:607665-640454 GCF_001515645.1 Sinocyclocheilus grahami | reverse complement strand
ACAGATTAATTCAGTAACAAAATACACAGTGCTGCCTCGGAGACAATTGGTCTTACTTTGGCTTTGTTAAAAACTTTTTCTTGCCAAAACAGAGATAAACAGACAGCATTGTGACTAATATAACACACTTAATACTAGCATCTTGTTTGTTGAGCTGTTATATAAAATCTATTAATTTGCGATCGCGCTGACATTCGGGAAAGCAACACTCTTGATATACCGGTAGTTAGACATCACGTAACTATCACGACATAAATATTAAAAACTAAATTTCTTACAGGGCATTTTATTTTTGCCCCCATATATTGAATTATATTGTAAACTGATAGCCTTCATCCGGCACTGAAAAACTCTCATGATGTGTTTGTTTGTTTTTTGCAAAGTTACAAAATGTCAACTCGCACATCATTAAAATAACAGATAGGATATTAATACACAATAAATATCGCACACTCCTTGCTCATTTACTTTCTCCATGCGAAGCTGTCCAGTGCGTCACAGTGTCGTTTAATATTGCATGCATTTACCAAAGCCACGAGTTGTGATTAAACATACCTGTCGGCGTTGAGATTAGGTACTTTCTTTCCATTTCTCCTTAAATAGCCTGTCCGCCCTTCCAGGTCAAATTTCTTCTTTTGGACATGTTTAAAATCACCAGAAAATTGCCACACAAGCATCAGTTACAACGCAGCTATCATCATATTATCCTCGTGCTGCTCGAGATTCTGGCGCCGCTTTAAAACGCTTTAAAATCCCGAGGCGTAATATCACAGTAAATAAATGAGCCATTTGTTCCACTTTAAATTCAAAGTAAAATATTGTTGCGAATACACTTTATTTAGTGTAGTGATTGATGCAGTGATTGTGATGGAGGTGAATGAAAGTATTTACGGGAACACAGAGGACAGGAGTCAGGAGGTGAGTGTGTTTTGCATCTCTCAGCACGGTTAGCGGTCTGTGTGCTGCTTTAGCTTCACTGCGCCTCCACTTCGCCCGCCGGTTCTGGAACCAGATCTAAACAAATGTGATACACAACTGGACTTGTAGGCAAGCTTTATGAAGCACACATTTCGTAAACTTTCATTAAACATTTATTATATATACAATAGATAGATAGATAGATAATTTATCTGTTTTTTATGTCTTTTATCTATTTCTTTTTCTTTTTCTTTCTTTCTTTCTTTCTTTATTGCTTAAATAGCCCAAATATTGAGGCAAACTTTGTGAAGCAAACATTTCAAAAAGTTTCTTAAAACTACAAAAAAAAAAAGAATTATATATATAAGGTGTTGTATTTACAAATATTAAAATGTAAAAAATAAAAATTAAATATATGAATTGTTTTAATATATTATATATATATATATATATATAAAGATATTATATTAAGGTATTGTAGTTACAAATATTGATTGAAAATGAATATATATATTACCCATCACCCTGGACTACATTGCACTAATCACAAGCTCACCTGAAACCAATCACACACTGTCTTATGACTCTGTCTGCCAATCGTCGACCCACGCTAGCCCTAGGATTATTCTTGTGTCTTGCCCGCCATATTCCTGGTTGCCACTGTTTACCCTGCCTGTCTTATGACCATGTCTCTGTCTTCTCCAAATAAAGCTTTGCATATGGATCCACACGTCTCACGTCTCGTCAGCCCCGTAACACACACAGCTGCTACCAATAACACACACTGTATAAATCAGTCTCACACCACCATTTAACGCTATTGTTTAGCATTTATCACTTTGATAGCTACTTTACGGAGCCTGCCCTAGTTTTCATAGTCTAGTCATAGTCTTGCCTTGCCTGTTTTCCTGGTTCTTGCCATGTATCTTGGATTATGCTTGCTGTTTTGGACTGTGTTTGCTCCTCGCCTGGCCTTATGCTCACGTTTGCTGTCATCTGACTCAAGCCTGTTTAGGATTGCTCTTTTGTAAAAAAAAAAAAACTTTTTTTTCGTGCATAAGAAACATGAAATAAAAATAAAATAAATCAACTGAAATAAAATAAAATATAAAAAACTTTTTTTTTATTGCAGCTAGTTGCTAAGGCCGCATTTCTCATTTGAACTAAAACTGAAAAAAAAATGAATAAAAATATTTGATATGACCTTTTTAACTCTTCATGTAGTTCCATTTGACAGTCACTTTATTTCATGCATATATGACTATAAATAGGCATATATCATACTGAAAATTGATGAGGATAGTTAAATATAAATGAGGATAGTTAAAGTGCTTATATAGTAAAGGATTGTTGATTTAGTGTCTCTCTCTCTCTCTGTGTGTGTGTGTGTGGTATATACTGTATATCACCCTCTCTAGCAGACGTTGCAGGAGCAGAGTACAGTAGGGGGAAAGTCATTTCAAATCCTCGTAGAGCCTGAGCTGAATAATTCACTAACACAAAACTATTTATCCACACACTTCTAAAGGTCCTTCTGTAGAAACACAGGAGCAAGGCCACATATGCAGTGCAGAAGTCCTTCATGGACGACTCCAGGGAGAAACATTCATCTATATTTTATCACGTCGAGCGCATTTCACCTTTCTGGAAGCACTTGAAAGTCTTTTACCCCCAGAGACACTAGATGGCATCCTAAGACATCAAAAGCAGTGTGTATTTTATGTAAATCAGTCTCAGGAGCCATTTAAATGTGTCTGACTATATCAAATCCTGTTCTGATGCTGTATGTAAAATTGTATAGCTCTAAATCAAGAAAAAAATTTAAATCAATATATTCATAATCATAAATTAAAGCATGGGGAGGCTGAAATCCATATCACACCTCAATCAGAGCAAAATCAAATATGCATGTGTGCGTGTGTGTGACTCAAGCCTGTTTAGGATTGCTCTTTTGTCTTGCCTGTGCCATACCTGTTTGCTGTTGTTTGACCCTGCCTGTGTTTTTGACTGTTTATTAATAAAAGCTTGCACATGGATCCGCACGCCATTCGTCTCGTCAGCTCCGTAACATACATATATATATATATACACAAATATTTGCATATTATATTTTGTCAACATTTGTACCTTCATGTAAATTCATTAATTACTAAAAGATATTACAATTAAGAATAATCTGTTTAGTTACTACTTATTAATTATACACTTTTTACTTAGGCTATATGCCTGCATAATAACACGTAAACTACCCATATCTTCTGAAATAATACCCTGGTCATGGAAAACAAGATTATCCAGTGTCAGTTCATATATTTGAAGTAGTGTGTTTTCAGCAGACAGTGTAGTGTACCTGAACTCTTCCCTCAGACAGCTGCGTTCGACAGGCGAGCTGGTCTCTGGTGTGAACGTCAGGATAGTGTGTTTCCTGGAAAACTCTCTCCAGCTCCTCCAGCTGACTCACGGTGAACGTGATCCGTACCCGTCTGCACCCGGACCGCCGAGCTACCATCAGAATATAATAGATCTCATAACTTCAGTAAATACGTTCAAATAGGTTCAAAAGCTATACACTAAACCCGATCAATACTCAAGCAGTAAAACCTATTCAAAAATACATTGAAAGAGAAAATTAAGAAGAACACACCTGTGTATGGACTGATTTTAGGAGTGTCTGTCTTTATCTTGGTCTGTGTACATCCAGATGTTTTAAGTTTCTTGTCTGTTCTGTCAGGTCGGACAGGTTTTTTCAGTATTTCTTCAATAGAGTGTAACAGACGTTTTGGGCTGTTTGTGGCCGTCCTGCTCTCACGGGATGACGTCTCCACCTGTTTCTCTAACTCCACATCATCTAATTGCATTGTCTTTGAATCTTCTTCAGTGTCTCAAAAGTTCAGGATACTATCCCAGAATGACTTGAAGCTGTCCAGCTTTTGTGTAATAGTAAGCAGCGTGAGTCTGTGTGTGTTGATATGACTGAAGCATTCATAGGAGGAGCAGCAGGTTTACTGTGTAACAAACCTCCTCAGTCATAAATGCTCTACCTCATCATGAACTGGTGCACATTTGACATCTCTGTCCAAATCACCAAAGATGTGAGATTTGGGTTTATAGATTGTGTAACATCTATTGGCACTTGTAGCAATGTAACAAGGTTTGCACTATTGGGATTGGTTACAAAACACAGCGTAGCAATCATCACAACTTCATGTTAAGTTTATTAAAAGAGCATTTTATGTAAATTATGACAACAGTTTTTAATTAAGCAGTGTTATTTTGGCAAACCCCTCTTCGTTAATAGTTAGTAGTGTACAGATGTGTGTGAGAACAGTAGCTGTTTATGCAGCACCTAGTGACGCTTCTTTAGACGACAGCGACATCAAGCGGTCAGCTCTAGAATTACACGTTTATTAAAGCTGCTGGATGCAATGATGAAAATCAAAATTGCACGTCTTTTTAGCCTATTAGGTCATCTATGGAGAGTCCCCACAAGGATAGCTGACCAGACATGTGTGTGTGTATTTGTTTATGCTACACTGAGGGGACCAAATGTCCCCACAAGGATAGTAAAACCTGACATTTTTGACATTGTGGGGACCGGCCAGCAGTTTTTTACTAAAAAATAGTAAATGATGTTTATCTGAAAACAATGCAAACAGGTTTTCTGTTTGGGGTAGGTTAAGGGTTAGGGGAAAGAAAATATTGTTTGGTCATGATAAAATAGTAATAGAAGTCTATGGAAAGTCCCCACAATTCACAGAAACAAATATGTGTGTGTGTGTGTGTGTGTGTGTGTGTGTGTGTGTGTAAAATTAAGAGAATTATTTTGAATATTTAGAATGTTGGAATTTAAACATCAAATTTGTATTCATTTTAAGTGATTATTTAATCAGTCTTCCAAAAGTCAATACATTTAATGCTAAATGAAATGCAACTTAAGTGTATAGATTAAAAATGCACATTTTTATATAGAAATTGGCAGGATGTTGGAATTAAATGTTGCAATTAAAATATTTACATTTAATCTTTTTTAATTACAATTAATTAAACAATGCATGATGGGTGATTATTTATGCAATTTATGCTAAATTAAATTAACTTAAAATTAAATATTACATTTTTCTTTTTTTTTTCTTTTTTTGCTTATGCCATATTTATTTTTAAGATGTTACTGTTTGAATTAAATATGACCATTCAGAATGAGTTGTCAGAATGGCTTATAGAACTTCTTTTGTATTTTTAGTACCAGTCAGTCAGCATGCTGAGTCAGATCTGTTTTACATTAAGCTGCAACATGGGCATTGTGTATATAATGCACCGTGCCATTCCAAGCATACTTAACATGCTATACTAAATTGATTATTGAAGGAATATGTGAACAGTTTTCTTTTCTCGGCTTCACTTTCTCTCTCTTTCCTCTCCGGCATCTGCTGCTCCTCTGACAGTCGACCTTTTCTCCCTGAGTCTCGGCTGTAATCTGTCTCTCTGAGAGGCAGGAGTAACACACAATCCCTCCTGCGCTCGCAGCCTCACGGTCAATTTACATCCCGACAATATGGCACGGTTTAACAACACCAATATTCCCTTACAGCAGTGGTTGTCAACCTTTTATGACCTGAGATCCCTCAACATGTTGAACCCAGAGCTCCTGTTATAAAACAAAGCAACCATATTATAATTGATATATTACAATTAGAATTATAATATTTTCAAATGAATATAAATAGATCAAAATAGTAAAATAAATAGATTTGAGAAAATATATATTATTTTAATGTTATTTTTGTATTTTTATTTAAAAAAATATTTATAATTAATAACAATTTAGAAACACATTAAATAATGTTTTAAGTAATTTGTGTTTATCAGTCCACAGTTTCCCTGCAGTACTTTCATGGGTCTGTGGACCTTCTTTTGAAACCTTTGGCTTTACAGGATGAAATTGAGTTTGTGACAAATAACTCTGAACTGCAGAAGTGTGACAATATCACACCTGTTAACTCCGAGCCTGCAGCTAAAGAGCACAGGTCTGTAAAGTTCTCACAAGTGACAGAAAATTTGGAACACGGCTGTGTTTGGAATGAAACAGCAGCGTAGTGCACACTACATAGTATGTACTGTGTACTGTTTGCTAGCTTTAATAAGTGAACAGTATGCGCAACTATGCAATATGCAACAACAAACGTTTTGTATTGTTGTCACATGAAACAATACTGACTGTTTAAATCAGACAAACATTCAAAATGCCATTGCACAAAAAAATGCATTTTTAATCTTTAATATCTAATGTTAAGTTGCATGTAATTTAGCATACATTGTCTTTATTGTTGGCAGTCTGATGAAATAGTCACTCAAATAAGAAATTAACTTTGAATAAAAACAATGACTATTGTAATTCCAGCATTCTAAATATTCTAAATAAATATAATTAATATTCTAATTAATTATAAAGTTTATTTATTTATCTATTTATATAAAATATCTTAACTTTTGGCTGTCTGATCAAATAATCAGATCGTTCAAATAAGAATTTTAAATTTACTTTAAACATTTAAAAATGTAATTTAAATATTTAAATTCCAACATTCTAAAGATTCTTACTATTTCCTTAAATTCAAAACTTTTTTTATTTACTACTATAGTCATTTGTGAAGTTGAATGCATTGCATTGTGGGATCCGTTATTTCCATGTATACAGATAATTTGCACACTATCCATACTGCATATTGCAAAAATAGTATGCTAATATTCTTTTCTATTTTTCGATGTCATTAGTTACCTGAGGTGCACGCGATTCAGTGCTATTGGTTGATTTATACAGAGCTGTCACAGCCCGTTGGCTCGTCTACTAACAGTCGACATGCCGATGCCAGTCAATTCAGCGAAGGTCAATCTCAAACACTACTCCAGAGTGAAGGCTTTGGCACAGTCTGATGGCACCGCATCTTCCAGGTGGAAAGCATTTGAGCGAGCGCATTTCATGCAACATTAAAGATACTGCGATCAGTCCAAAGTGCACAAAATTCCTTCTGAATATTCTGTCATCATTTTTTCCCAGTTTGACTTTTTTCTCAGTCTTTTGAAACCTTTGGCTTTACAGGATGAAATTGAGTTTGTGACAAATAACTCTGAACTGCAGAAGTGTGACAATATCACACCTGTTAACTCCGAGCCTGCAGCTAAAGAGCACAGGTCTGTAAAGTTCTCACAAGTGACAGAAAATTTGGAACACGGCTGTGTTTGGAATGAAACAGCAGCGTAGTGCACACTACATAGTATGTACTGTGTACTGTTTGCTAGCTTTAATAAGTGAACAGTATGCGCAACTATGCAATATGCAACAACAAACGTTTTGTATTGTTGTCACATGAAACAATACTGACTGTTTAAATCAGACAAACATTCAAAATGCCATTGCACAAAAAAATGCATTTTTAATCTTTAATATCTAATGTTAAGTTGCATGTAATTTAGCATACATTGTCTTTATTGTTGGCAGTCTGATGAAATAGTCACTCAAATAAGAAATTAACTTTGAATAAAAACAATGACTATTGTAATTCCAGCATTCTAAATATTCTAAATAAATATAATTAATATTCTAATTAATTATAAAGTTTATTTATTTATATAAAATAATAAAATATCTTAACTTTTGGCTGTCTGATCAAATAATCAGATCGTTCAAATAAGAATTTTAAATTTACTTTAAACATTTAAAAATGTAATTTAAATATTTAAATTCCAACATTCTAAAGATTCTTACTATTTCCTTAAATTCAAAACTTTTTTTATTTACTACTATAGTCATTTGTGAAGTTGAATGCATTGCATTGTGGGATCCGTTATTTCCATGTATACAGATAATTTGCACACTATCCATACTGCATATTGCAAAAATAGTATGCTAATATTCTTTTCTATTTTTCGATGTCATTAGTTACCTGAGGTGCACGCGATTCAGTGCTATTGGTTGATTTATACAGAGCTGTCACAGCCCGTTGGCTCGTCTACTAACAGTCGACATGCCGATGCCAGTCAATTCAGCGAAGGTCAATCTCAAACACTACTCCAGGGTGAAGGCTTTGGCACAGTCTGATGGCACCGCATCTTCCAGGTGGAAAGCATTTGAGCGAGCGCATTTCATGCAACATTAAAGATACTGCGATCAGTCCAAAGTGCACAAAATTCCTTCTGAATATTCTGTCATAATTTTTTCCCAGTTTGACTTTTTTCTCAGATTATAGCTTTGTGTGAAGCACAGAATGATATTTAAGTCATTTATTTACTGATACTGTCACATATACTAATTTAATGGTGCTTTTTAGAGTAAATAGGGACGGAAGTGTAAATGATGACATAATGAAAATTTTGAACTGTCTCTTTAAGTTGGTGTTACATTATCAGAAGGGCAGTTAGTTGCTGCTTCTGCTGTATATGGAGGACACACATCAGACTGTTCAGTATGCATCGTACTCTACATGCCCGTATCTATTTCTGACCATCCTTCACTCGCCTAAAGGTTATATGACTCACAGAATTCCACCAAACAGGCTGGAGTTTCTGTGTGCCGTAGGACCTGCTTCATTATTCCCTCGCTAATTGTCCTGTGTCCTGTTCTGTCTCGGTTCTTTGCGTTATTTCCCCTTCAAATCTTAACGGAAAGTTCTTAATCTCGGTAAAGGCACTGCAGTTTCATTGTGCATTCTGTTCACAGTTCACACAGGGAAGCTCGTTTTGGTGCAGACTGGTGGAGTTCGATAGTCTCACATAAAAAAAAAAAAGTGAGACTATCGTTTTTTTGTGTCATGACATACATACATTATCACACATATTTGCATGCATATTTGCATGGCAACCACCTAGAACAGTGGTTCTCAAACCTGTCCTGCCCTGCACATTTTGTATGTTTCCCTCATCAATCACACCTGATTCGACTCACCAGCTCATTAGTGGAGACTGCAAGACCTGAAGTGGGGGTACTGCTGGGGGTACTTCATGGAGAGGTTTGAGAACCACTGACCCAGAACATCCTAACAACCATATTGAAATGCCTTGGCAACCACTCACAGCCGCATAACAACTGTGCAGCAACATCTTGGTAACGACCTAGAACACTGTAGCAACACGTTTAAACTACTAAAAGGATTTTCATAAATAGCATGAACCTAGCAACCACCCAACTCACCTTAGCAACTATACATAACAACTTGACAACCACTAGCAACCACAGGTAATTGCTAGGGTAACAACTTGGAACACAATGACATCCCACAGAACACAAGTAAACGAAGACAAATGCCATGGCAACTACCTAGAACATTCTAACAACACATAGAAATGCCTTAGTTGGCAGCCATTCACAACTGCATAGCAACTGTTTAGTCACATCTTGACAATCACCTAGAAGACTGTAGCAACTGCATAGCAGCAGGCTAAAACTATTAAGAATATTTTTGAAACTACACAGCAAGGCCCTGACAACCACCAGCAACACAAAATCCATGCCAATGCCATGGCAACCACCAAGAACATCCTAACAACCTAATTGAAATGCCCTGGCAACCAACCAAGGCTGCACAGCAACTCCATAGCAACATCTTGGTAACCACCTTGAACATTGTAGCAACACGCTTAAACTACTAAGAAATTTTTTTTACATAGCAATTCCTCAGCAACCATCCAACTCACCTTAGCAACTATATAACAACACCCCGACAACCACCCACAATACACTAGCAACCGCAAGAAATGGCAAGGGCAACAATCTGGAACAACCACCCACAGCTGCATAGCAACATCCTGGTAACTAGTAGCATCTGCATAGCAACAGGCCAAAACTACCAACAACATTTTGCAATGCCCTGGCAACCACTCACAACCGCTTAGCAACTACAGAACAGAGCCCTGGCAACCATCCAAAACAATACCAGTACCCTAGCAACCACATAAAACAGCTTTTCAATCACACAATACACTAGTAATGCCCTGGCAACCGGCCATAGCGCTGGAGCATCACGCGAGTGAGTTTTCCCACAGCAGCATCATTCACATGTTTCTCAGACAATCTGAACATCTGGTTTATTTAGGGCCCTATGAAATTTATGTAAAAAATTGTTTTTTTAAATTCCGTTTTTTCCATTGAAATTTTTCTGGATTTGATAAAAAAACTTTTTATAAAAAATATATTTCTTTTTTTTTCTTTTTTTTCAGAAATACTGTGTTGAGCTTTTACATTTTTCTGGTAAATAAATTCTGGTAAATAATTTTCTAGTAAATATACCTTAAAAATAATGTTTTAATAATCATTTTATTATTAGTAGTAGTATTATCATTACATTAAGTAATATATTTCTGTCACAGTTTCTTCAAGTTAAACCAAACTTTTATTTTGACGGTTAAGACTTAAGTTTGCGTCTGCGCCATTCATTCACACAGAGGCACGCAGAACATGTAGGATTCAAATTTAAATAGTATTTTGCGGCTTAATATTTAGCTTTTGATTCAAGTTTACTGATCTATGGCAAGGGCAACAATCTGGAACAACCACCCACAGCTGCATAGCAACATCCTGGTAACTAGTAGCATCTGCATAGCAACAGGCCAAAACTACCAACAACATTTTGCAATGCCCTGGCAACCACTCACAACCGCTTAGCAACTACAGAACAGAGCCCTGGCAACCATCCAAAACAATACCAGTACCCTAGCAACCACATAAAACAGCTTTTCAATCACACAATACACTAGTAATGCCCTGGCAACCGGCCATAGCGCTGGAGCATCACGCGAGTGAGTTTTCCCACAGCAGCATCATTCACATGTTTCTCAGACAATCTGAACATCTGGTTTATTTAGGGCCCTATGAAATTTATGTAAAAAATTGTTTTTTTAAATTCCGTTTTTTCCATTGAAATTTTTCTGGATTTGATAAAAAAAACTTTTTATAAAAAATACATTTCTTTTTTTTTCTTTTTTTTCAGAAATACTGTGTTGAGCTTTTACATTTTTCTGGTAAATAAATTCTGGTAAATAATTTTCTGGTAAATATACCTTAAAAATAATGTTTTAATAATCATTTTATTATTAGTAGTAGTATTATCATTACATTAAGTAATATATTTCTGTCACAGTTTCTTCAAGTTAAACCAAACTTTTATTTTGACGGTTAAGACTTAAGTTTGCGTCTGCGCCATTCATTCACACAGAGGCACGCAGAACATGTAGGATTCAAATTTAAATAGTATTTTGCGGCTTAATATTTAGCTTTTGATTCAAGTTTACTGATCTACTTTTGATTTATTCATAAAAAATTTGGCATATTCCATGACATTCCGCTTTATACAGTAAATTCAGTTTTTATGACTGGATTCTGCGATTCCGTCCTCTTTTTTTTTTTTTGCATCGGGGGAATCCTATTTATTTATTTGGGACCTATTTATTTTCTATCATTTCTTCCTTGAACAGATGATTGCATAACTGGTCTTATTATCATGCAGAACTGGACATAGATATGCATATCATATAACATACACACTTTGAATTGGTAATACAGTCGTTGTGCTGTCAGTGCTGTGCTGACATGAGAAGGAGCCTCCAGTCATGATCATTCACATCTCCTGCTTCTGATTATGTTTTTCCAAGCATCATTACCCATCAGTCCAAGGATCGTGGAATGAACCAAAAGGAGGGGGGGGGATTGGGTTGCAGAACAAGAGGCCATGTGCTCCATGATAACAAAGCCCAAGTAGACCTCACCGAAATCGTGACAGTTTGAGTTACAGGAATGAGCATCAGCATCAGTTAATCTACAACCGGAAGCACATAATAGTCATGTGAGCTGTCCGGGTGAAGTTTGATAGTGTAATCTCATGGATGTAGGTGGGCCCGACTGCTTCAGCCAGCAGACTCCTTTGTCTTGAAGGCAGAAGCAGCTGCTTTGGAAGGTTAGCCGCTCTGACGTGAATGACAGTACAGAGGAGAACGCTGTCAGGCCAGATTTAGTCTGGCTGCTTTGCACTCTCTGATCTGAGACAGACACGGTTTTTGGGCCCATTAACCCTGAAATGAAATCAGCGTCAAGTCAATCGCCGCTCCTCCTCTGCCTTCTGTCTTTCGGTATGGAGACGGCTGAAGGTTGAGCTCTCCAACCAGAGGAAGGAGAAATTACGAACTCTAAACCCAACGACTGGCAGCACATACACAGACTTTCAGTCAGTAAAATCAATGTTCTGTACTCTATACAATCCAACACGACATTCAAAGATACTTCTGCTGTAAGCTGCTTGTTTTCAAACTTTCTGTATTACCAGACACTAGGAGTGTATCTAATAAATATTAGTACAATTATTATTTAAAAATATTAATAAGCTAATAAAAAAATGTGTAATAAATAAATAAACAAACTGGTTGGAAACACTTTTCAAAAATTGCGCAGAAAAAGAAAGTAACACTTAGAAATCTGGGAAAGCTAAAATAATACGTTCTTGTAAAACTCCAATAATATTTGTTTTATTTACAACTTTTTACAAACAAACAAACAAAATGACAGTGTTAAACAAAAGTTGTTGAGGGGGTATATTATTTCTGAAGGATCATGTGACATTGAAGACTGGATGTAATGATGCTGAACATTTAGCTTTGATCACAGGACTAAATTACATTTTAAATATTCAAATAGAAAACAGTTATTTTAAATAGTAAAATATTTCAACATTTTACTGTTTTTGCTATACTTTGGATCAAATAAATGCAGGCTTGTGAGCAGAAGATACTTCTTTAAAAATCTTACTGTTCAAAAACTTTTGACTGGCAGTTCAAGGACATTCAAGGACTCAAGGACTCAAGGACATTCACAGAGTTGTCTATAAGCCACTCTTGCTGTGTGTTTAGGGTCACTGTCCTGTTGGAAGGTGAACCTTCTGCCCAGTCTGAGTTTCTGAATGCTCTGGACTGGGTTTTCATTAAAGCTATCTCAATATTTTGGTGCATTGAGCTTTTCTTCTACTCTGATGAGACCCTCAGTCCCTGCTGCTGAAAAACAGCCCCACAGCATGAGGCTGCTCCCAGCACACTTTACTTTTGGGATGCTACTCTGGTATATATGTATGTGTATTTTTTATTTTTTTTTATCTATAATTTAACAGTTAAAAATGTATTATATTATTTATTAATTCATTCATTAAATTATTTATTCAAATGTTTAATAATTTATTTTCATGTATTCAACTAAAAAATCATATAAAATGATAACATGAACCATTGAAGAACCATAAGAATTGCATTGAATTTGTCAGCTAAAATATAGTTTTATAGTTCCCAGTTTTGTTTTCTATATTTTCACTACCAAAAAGAAAAACACCATTTACTCTGCTTTCATTTGCTGCAGTATGATCAGATCTCCTGCTCTTCTGTCCTGAGGGCTGATTTGGGAACATGAGGCTTGTCATCTCTGACAAACATCAGATGATGATCATCATGACGGTGGTTGTTCCTCGTTAGCCTGCGGCGGTGTGCGTCGTGGTTCCTGTAGTCCTGACTTGTATGACAGCATTACCTGGACCACAGAAAACAGCACAGAAAAGGGCAGCGCTGTCAGAGAGAATGTCCTGCATCCATCCGACAGAAATGTGTGTGTGTGTTTAATGTTCAAACATGAGGATGGGTGGACTGTCACATTCACAGATGGATGTTTAAGAATGGCATACTACTTCTGCTGTATCCCACAATGCAATCAGCTCAACTTGACCTTCCATATCTCTGTATTGCATGTTTTTAAATGTTTCAAATTGCAGAATGCGCATCTCATTGCAGATTTACGTCAAATGATATGCAGTTGTCAACTTGGAAATAATTATGCTTATTTAAATATTTTCAAAAATTCAGTTTAGTATGAAAATGTCTTAATCAGATTAGGTGTCAAAAACATGTTGGGTGTGTATTGTACTGTGTCCCATTCAGAGATACCGTATTGTACACATTATATACTGTACTTTTTTAATTACTAAAATAAATGCAATTAAATTGAGTAAAAAACTGCATATAAATTATAAATGAATTTAAAAACTGTACTGACATACTTAAAAAAACAATAAAAATGACAAAACAGACAAAAAATTACTAAAATTTTAACTAAAACTAAAACAGAAAATTATTTTGGTTATAAGTTGTTAGAGTTAGTGATATAGACATTCTGTATTGAAAGAAAAATGATGAAAAAGCACAATAACATTTCTAAAACTTTAACTAAAATAAACATTAAAAATGCAAAAACTACAAATAAAAACTAATTCAAAATAATAAAAACTATTAGTAGAAGTATTACTATTTTAGTGTGTCAACGATACTAAAATAATACTAGGATACAGTAGTGCACACTGAGTAGAAATAATTTTCACTCAGAAATTGCTAGTAAATATACTAATTGCTCATACATTTTTTTTTAAATAAATGGCAAGTAACATTAAATTTTGAGAAAACTAGCACAGTGTGCTGTTACAAACACAACCAGAGAAATAAATGTGCGAGAGCAGAGACATGAAGTGTGCAAAGCAATAGTTAAAGTGTCATTGCAGGAAAGCTCTGTGTTTCTGTCAGGCGTCTAATGTTCTCGTCGCGGCCCGCTGAGCAAACATGAACATGCGTGCGGTCCCAGAATTTCAAAATATAAGCTCATAATTGCTTGACATAAATTTGTAATTCTGAGAAGGAAAGTCAGAAAAAAAAGTAAGACTGTAATATAAAAAGACTTTACTTTTTTATTTTTATCCTGTGGCATAACAAAACAACAACAACAACAAATTATTTCAAGATGTAAATTAATAAATAAAAAATTTTATATCGCGTCTTTGATAATTCACACTGCGTGATTGTCACTCGCGTGAACGAGCACCGATTTGCCTCCGATTTCGGGCATTTGTCGGCGATTTCGCAAAACCTGTCGGCGAGTGAAAAATTGGGCTAAAATCATGCAGTGTGAACTCTGCATAACCATTTACTGCCGTCGTCAAATCAAACACTTGCACTCTTTGCATTCTCTGCATGTCCTAAAATGTAAACCACTTCAGATGTAGGAAATATAAAGCAATATGTCTCAGTTGACCATGTTATGCTTTTTTGTGCATTGTCTGTGGACAACACCTCTACCATAAATCCCAGCTTAATAAAGCTTACGGCGTACATTTTCCGTCTCTGTTGAGTTCAGCCTCAGTGCTGCTGATGTAGGTTACTCTTGTAGCAATGTAGTTACATTTCGTTACACTGCCATTGCCCTTTACACCGAACTAGCATGATTTCGCATAGACTTGTACACATAATTAACAAACAGTTTTGCAGTTGTGAGACCAGTGCACCTGCGTTGTCACAGTCTGTCCTCGTTGTGACTGTTATTTGTCTAATGTTTGCTTTGTAAATGCGCATATCACTGCGCTAATTGTCAAGATATCCTTTCTAGCTGACAGGTTCTGCTAATTGGCAATCAACCTCATGTGACTGTTCTTTTGCAGCTGCATTTGCAATTTTGGATTTAATTACATTGAAGTCAGGAGCATCCTTTTGTAGCGTCTCTGTTGTTTTATTCACAATCTGTGTCAACACTGCTTGCACTCATACAATGCAACGTGCAAATGCATCTGAAATAGCTACTAAAATGCTACAAAAAATGAAATGGCCAGCACAGCGTTACATGAGACTAGCATTGCAGGACATACAGAAATGGATGGGTTTTTCCAGCACATCACTGCCAGGTCAGGCTCCATATCCATGTAAAAAGGTGCTCAGATGCAGCTCTAAGAGTGAAAGCAGATAAATACTTCAGGCGCCATTTACAGTGAAGAAACTCAATGGTCTGTTCGCCTCAGTCTGAGGACTGAAGGATGAATATAGAGAAAGAAGCAGGAAGCAGAAGCAGAACGAAGGAAAGACATGGGGAATAGTTTGGCTAAGAGAGACTGTCCTTTAGAGAATCAATAAATGAATGCTTAAAAAACCTGTCCAAGTCACGTTTCAGCCCGAAATCAAAAGAAATTAAACTTTGCAAATGCAGTCTTTTTCTCAAGGTATAAATAAGCACTCAAATTTTCCTACTTTAATACTATTTAAATTGTAAAGTATTTATGCATCATTTATCACATTAAAGTAATAAAACTGGGCTTAATTATCATTAAAATATATAAATTTTTAATGGTCATAGGCTTCTTTTTATGCAAAATATAATTTCATATTTTTCTGTATGATTTCTTTGCAAGATGAGCCATGTTATTGACGGGTGTGAGAGACAAAAATAAAATGCAATGAAAATCAATGCAGATGGCAAGGGTACAGCAAAAGGCTAAGAAAGGGTTGAGTTGGCAAAGGATGAAGTTACTGACATTTCGATTAGACATGGAAAGGTCGTCAGTGTCCCAAGATACCAGTGTTGTTCAACTTTGACCTCTAGTACAAAATCCTTGTCCATGTCTTCATGTTGCACTACTATGGCTAAATGGTAGGACTATTTTCTGTTGCTTTCATCTTCATTTTAAAACGCTTTTTGATGCAATTCAAATCAATAAGTTCATAGAGATGACACCAATCTTACTGTATATAGGATACACAGCAAGATTCAGTCTTTGCTCATTGGTAGTTGCATGTTGAGATGATTTTGTGATTTGCATTTTTATATTTTGCATCGCTGCCACCAACAAAAAAAAAAGTTCCAAACAAAGTCACAGCAGAATAACTGGCACACCAGGAAACACACAGTGTTTCTATGCTGAATGATTCAGTGTTTCTTAACAAATCAGTTGAGTGATCAATTGACTTGCTCAGAAAGATAATCACTTTTTTCATAATGAGTCATTTTTGAACAAGTCAGTTGAGTGAATGATTCAATCACACACTCATAAAGATAGTCACAGGTATTGAAAATAAAATAGTTTTACCTACACTATGTAGACTATATATGTATAATAATATAATTTAGATATTTAAAATGAAATAAGACCGTAATTAGTCTATAAGTCTATATATGTTTGAAAAGCCTATTTATTTCATTTGTGCATGACAGCAACTTTCCAACATGCAATTCATTGGATTTTGGCTTCAATATTTCAGTCCATCTTTGCCTGAAGTGTCTGTGTCATGCATTTCATCTGAAATAGCTACTAAAATGCTACAAAAAATGAAATGGCCAGCACAGCGTTACATGAGACTAGCATTGCAGGACATACAGAAATGGATGGGTTTTTCCAGCACATCACTGCCAGGTCAGGCTCCATATCCATGTAAAAAGGTGCTCAGATGCAGCTCTAAGAGTGAAAGCAGATAAATACTTCAGGCGCCATTTACAGTGAAGAAACTCAATGGTCTGTTCGCCTCAGTCTGAGGACTGAAGGATGAATATAGAGAAAGAAGCAGGAAGCAGAAGCAGAACGAAGGAAAGACATGGGGAATAGTTTGGCTAAGAGAGACTGTCCTTTAGAGAATCAATAAATGAATGCTTAAAAAACCTGTCCAAGTCACGTTTCAGCCCGAAATCAAAAGAAATTAAACTTTGCAAATGCAGTCTTTTTCTCAAGGTATAAATAAGCACTCAAATTTTCCTACTTTAATACTATTTAAATTGTAAAGTATTTATGCATCATTTATCACATTAAAGTAATAAAACTGGGCTTAATTATCATTAAAATATATAAATTTTTAATGGTCATAGGCTTCTTTTTATGCAAAATATAATTTTATATTTTTCTGTATGATTTCTTTGCAAGATGAGCCATGTTATTGACAGGTGTGAGAGACAAAAATAAAATGCAATGAAAATCAATGCAGATGGCAAGGGTACAGCAAAAGGCTAAGAAAGGGTTGAGTTGGCAAAGGATGAAGTTACTGACATTTCGATTAGACATGGAAAGGTCGTCAGTGTCCCAAGATACCAGTGTTGTTCAACTTTGACCTCTAGTACAAAATCCTTGTCCATGTCTTCATGTTGCACTACTATGGCTAAATGGTAGGACTATTTTCTGTTGCTTTCATCTTCATTTTAAAACGCTTTTTGATGCAATTCAAATCAATAAGTTCATAGAGATGACACCAATCTTACTGTATATAGGATACACAGCAAGATTCAGTCTTTGCTCATTGGTAGTTGCATGTTGAGATGATTTTGTGATTTGCATTTTTATATTTTGCATCGCTGCCACCAACAAAAAAAAAAGTTCCAAACAAAGTCACAGCAGAATAACTGGCACACCAGGAAACACACAGTGTTTCTATGCTGAATGATTCAGTGTTTCTTAACAAATCAGTTGAGTGATCAATTGACTTGCTCAGAAAGATAATCACTTTTTTCATAATGAGTCATTTTTGAACAAGTCAGTTGAGTGAATGATTCAATCACACACTCATAAAGATAGTCACAGGTATTGAAAATAAAATAGTTTTACCTACACTATGTAGACTATATATGTATAATAATATAATTTAGATATTTAAAATGAAATAAGACCGTAATTAGTCTATAAGTCTATATATGTTTGAAAAGCCTATTTATTTCATTTGTGCATGACAGCAACTTTCCAACATGCAATTCATTGGATTTTGGCTTCAATATTTCAGTCCATCTTTGCCTGAAGTGTCTGTGTCATGCATTTCATTCATATTTTTGGGTCTTTGCTTTCCTGAGAGTCAAGGCATGAATATATAGTCAAGCTCTGGTGTAGTCCATAAATATTTGCCTTTAAGTCTGGCAAAAAGAAGAAGAATAAGAAACCGAGCATTCTTTAGTCCATTTTTGCTTTCATTTCCCTTATTTGACTTTTTCAGCAAAACAGTATTAAAATAATACCATATACAAGGGACTCGAGACAAGGGCATATTCAGCTACAACCTCCTACATGCACAAAGAGCTTTTGATTTGTTCTGGGAACTGGAGCAGAACATCCTGGACTAAAAAAAAAAGTATAGCATTCAGAGTCAGCACACTTACAGAAGGAGACAGGGATGGAAAACAAACATGTCTCCTCATATCACTGCTGTAACATAGAAGTGAGATGCTGAGACGTCAGCGTAGCTGAGCAGAAGAGTATGATTAGTGTTTTCCTGAGGTGTGACCAAATATATCTACTGTGCTATAGCTATACTAGCACAGAGAGTGGTAAAATCATTTTCATACGAGGTGTATAAATGAAAACCTGCAGTGGAATCTCTTCAGAAGCTGCTAATGACAGCCATGGGCAGGTTTCGCATCTCCAGATGCCGACTAACGAAAAGACGTTGCCAGTGTGTTTCCTTGGAAACTCCTTGAATAACAATTGCTGCTAGATGTTTGTTGATGTTGCCAACTCTTCCAGTCTGATGCATGCCAGCATGTGCCTGTTTTTCAAGTGTGAGGTGCTGGTGTTGAACATATGCTTGGCAGCGCCGCATCTCATGCAAGCCAAAAACATGCAGCCCTGCACTTAGATGTTGACCTGGAGTCGATAAGACATGCCCTAAAAACATTTCTGACCAATCAAACCTTAGCAACTGTTTTCTCTTTTTAATAGAGTCCATCAGTCGGGTTCTGTAAGTAAAAATCCCATTCATTTTCTCCATAGCGGAATTGATTTTTAATGATTAAAAACCATTAATCAGACCTACTGAGAGCTACATGGTTGTTAATGAATGGTATATGCATCACTTAAAGCCATCAGCCCTCATTATGTCAACTTTTTTAAATAGTTGTGTTCAACATTGGAATATCTAGTGAAAAACTACATTACCCATGATTGTGCAAAAGAATCTCCACCAATCAGAGAGCTGATACAAACAAATTGCGCCAAAAGAACCGCCCACTCCCATTAAGCATAATGAATCAACTGAGTCTCTTTATGCTCTCAAACTACTTAAATATTTGTGTGTGTATATATATGCATATTTTGCGATGCATTTTATATGCATAATCAACCTATTTAAATCAAAAGTTTTATTTATCTGTCATCATTTGCAATGCTTCATGGGATTGTAGTTCTTTCCCCCATTAAAGCCATTAATTACACAGCCTTGTACCTTTTTTCTTGTACTTTTTTCTTCAAATCAAAGTTTGTAATGTTTGTAATGCTGGTTAGTTTGGTTTTAACAAAGACTTAAAAAAATTTCCTATGGGGAAAAATGATTCAGTGGATTCAAAACAGTTTTACTGCTTAATTTAGCCATTTCTTGTAAGAAAAACAAACCTAATTTCATGAGAAAATGTATAGTTCACAAGGTGGAGATGTCATATGAATTCATACAATGGGATTTGTAAGGACACGTGCAACTTTTAAAAATCATTGCCACACCAAGCAACACAAAGTGCTTGTTTGCTAATTGATTCAGTTTTTTTTTAACAAATCAGTTGAGTGAATAATTGACACACTCATAAAACAATCACTTGTTTCATAATAAGTCAGCGTTTTTAAACAAACCAATTGAGTGAACAATTCAATGACCCATTAATAAAGATATCCACTTGTTCTGTTGCTGATTGAATTGTTGCTTTTGAATGAATCAGTTGAACGAATGATTCAATAAACATATACTAGAAGGTCCATCCCTAAACCTAACAGTAAGTGGGGCGTAAGCAGATCATACGAAACCGTACAAATGAGATTGTATTTCGAATTAGCGGCCAGTTTGCCAAATGTAAAATAGTCACGCGTTTCCATGAGAGTTTGTTGGAAAAAACTTAAATTAAATGCTTTATATAGGTCCAACTCATGTAAGAATAATATTTCACTCATTATTGTGCCATTTCTATGGGATGTTCTCAGTTAGCAAATGTAACCGAGGGAGGCGGAGCTTAGTGAAGGGTGTTTTGGGAATTCAATGACATAATGGCTAGAAAGTGTGCTAAGTTTAGCATGTACTTGTTAATTTATTGAAAGTTGTGTGAAAAACTCCCATAGTGCCTGGCTCTCAGCCAGCATGGAACTTCACATGCTTACAAGAAAAGATCACAGCCAGGAACAGATTAGCCGTAAGTACAATGCTAAAGCTCATGGCAGAACTGTTGCTGGCGCCAACTCAGCCTCAATGAAGCATTGTGACGTTCCCCATTCAGTGTATTTTCCCTCGGAGAGCAAAGGCTGTGGTATGAATGTTGACTCTTGACACTTTTCCAATTGGATCTTGAAACGCTCGCCGCTGCGAGCTAATGTGAAGAGACGCTATGAAGCTCTGTGGAGACGCACAGCTGATTACATGTTGGGAGTCGACTCGCTCGCGACCCTTCATTTTGAGTGCCTAGCGTAGGATGTCAAACTTTTTCCAATTGGATCTTGAAACGCTCGCCGCTGCGAGCTAATGTGAAGAGACGCTATGAAGCTCTGTGGAGCTGATTACATGTTGGGAGTCGACTCGCTCGCGACCCTTCATTTTGAGTGCCTAGCGTAGGATGTCAAACGTGGACTGAACATTAATACCAGTATTTCTAAAAGCTATTGATGGCATCAGACGCTACACTGCAATTAACTGCTGCTAGCGTGTAATTCACATGGCACTGCAATGGCACCATCTTAAGAACAAAAGACAGGTTGTGGTTAGCTTGGTTTGCTAAGGCAAGCAACACTATTACTCGGGCTCTTACTTGGGGTAGTGATTTGAACAAACTCCTTATGCTAGGTCTGGTTTGTAACCTGGTAGCTTGTATAACTTTTCTATGCATCAGATTTGTGAATGTTAAAACAGGTGGATAAAATGTCACAGACACTCAGAACACCCTAGCAACCACTTAAAAACACACTAAATCCCAACCAGAACAACTTAGCAGCTGCATAGCAATTGGCTAAAACCACCCGATCAACTTAGCAACACACTAATAACCAACCAGAATAATTTAACAACCACATAGTAACACTAAAAACCAAAAAGGCAATCACAAAGCAGCACACTTAAAACCCCAAAACACTTAGAACATCTTAGTAACCACATAGCAACACACTAAAAACCAAGAACAGCTTAGAAACAGCATAGCAACACATTAAAAACACTTTAAACACATTCAAATAGCATAAAACACCATATAAACCAACCGGAACAACTTAGCAACCACAAAGCAACACACTAAAAACAACCAGAACAACTTGTCAACTGCAGAGCAGCACACTAAAAAAACTCCCATAACACCCTAGCAACCGTATAGCAACAAATTGAAAACCAACCAGACCAACTTAGCAACCACATAGCAACACACTAAAAAAACTCTTAGAACACTTTCAAATTGCACAGCAACACCCTACAAACCACCCAGAACACCCTAGCATCCACATAGCAACACACTAAAACCAAGAACAGCTTAGCAACAGCATAGCAACGCAATTAAAACATAAACCACCCAGAATACCTTAGCAACCACATAACAACACATTAAAAACCAAGAACAGCTGAGCAACAGCATAGCAACACCCTAAACCCCCCCCCCGAACACGCTAGCAACCACATAGCAACACATTAAAACCACTTAGAACACCTTAACATTGCATAGCAATGCCCTACAAACTATCCAGAACACCCTAGCAACCACATAGAAACACACTAAACAACAACCAGAACAACTTAGCAGCTGCAACACATTAAAGACCTCCCACAACACCCTAGCAACCACATAGCAACCCACTAAAAACCAAGAACAGGTCAGCAACCACATAGCAACACACTAAAAACCACCCAGAACATCCTAGCAACCACATTGCAATGCATTTAAGACCGTCCTGAATATCCTAGCAACTGCACAGAAATGTGTTAAAAGTTAACAACCACTCAGAACACCTTAGCAACCACCAACCGAGAACTGTGAAATCTAGTCTCTCCACACAGAGGGTTAATTGAATACGCTGAGTAGATGAAGCGTTGCGACGTCTTCAAATAACCCTCGTAAGAATATAAGTGTTTCTGTGTAAGAGTAGTCAGTCTCCTTCACTTTCTCTCACACTCGGCTGCCTGGCGACGTTGCCTTGGCAACTGCATTGCATCCGTGAAATCTGTGGAAGTACAATCCTGCCCCCCAAAAAAAGACACAAAGTCAAGGAGAAACACTGTGACGACTTAATTTTCTTCCCTAAATGAGAGTATATCGCTGGCATTTAAATTGATGAGCACTGAAAGAATTTCCCCTGACACTCGTCTCTCTGATAGATACAAGCCCCGCCCACTGAGACAGAGAGGAACCAATCAGCATCTAGCGTTTTGTTTGTGGAGATCAAGTGAGAAAGCCATTTAAGCTGCTTATATTGGCCATCTGAGCTTTAGCAATCAGGCTGTCTGATGAGGAGAAACACTGAAATTGTTTTGAATTGGCTGAAGTGCTCAGAATCTTAAAGGGATAGTTCAGCCAAAAATGAAAATTTACTTTTAATTTACTCACCCTCAGGTCACCCGAGATGTACTGTAAGTCAATGGCTACCGTCACTTTGAGAGTCAAAAAAGCATATACAGGTAAAACAAAATTAATTCCCGTGGCCTGAATTGAGGTCTTAGGAAGCGAAATGATTGGTCTGTGCAAGAAACTGAACATTATTTACAACATTATTACCTGTAATCTAGAACTGCAGGCAAACGGGGAGATCCAATTCTTGGACACTTTGATTCTATGAACTGGTTCAATTCACTAGACACCACATTCATGCAATTATATTATTAAAGCACACAATAATTATGACGTTTTACATGTCTAAAGCATATAAAGTGAATAAACATAAACATCACCATAAAAACTTTCATTTCACCCCTTCATTCGAGTGCTCTTAATTTTCTTCCCTAAATGAGAGTATATCGCTGGCATTTAAATTGATGAGCACTGAAAGAATTTCCCCTGACACTCGTCTCTCTGATAGATACAAGCCCCGCCCACTGAGACAGAGAGGAACCAATCAGCATCTAGCGTTTTGTTTGTGGAGATCAAGTGAGAAAGCCATTTAAGCTGCTTATATTGGCCATCTGAGCTTTAGCAATCAGGCTGTCTGATGAGGAGAAACACTGAAATTGTTTTGAATTGGCTGAAGTGCTCAGAATCTTAAAGGGATAGTTCAGCCAAAAATGAAAATTTACTTTTAATTTACTCACCCTCAGGTCACCCGAGATGTACTGTAAGTCAATGGCTACCGTCACTTTGAGAGTCAAAAAAGCATATACAGGTAAAACAAAATTAATTCCCGTGGCCTGAATTGAGGTCTTAGGAAGCGAAATGATTGGTCTGTGCAAGAAACTGAACATTATTTACAACATTATTACCTGTAATCTAGAACTGCAGGCAAACGGGGAGATCCAATTCTTGGACACTTTGATTCTATGAACTGGTTCAATTCACTAGACACCACATTCATGCAATTATATTATTAAAGCACACAATAATTATGACGTTTTACATGTCTAAAGCATATAAAGTGAATAAACATAAACATCACCATAAAAACTTTCATTTCACCCCTTCATTCGAGTGCTTGGTTCACGCATGCACAAATCAGCAACTCATTGGTCTTCGGTCCGAGTTGAACTGTTTCCTCAGTTCAGTGACTGTTAGAGGAACTGGAGCACTGAATCAGTTCATTCATCACATGATCAGAAACGCTGCTATTTTGGCTCATTTCCAGTAGGAGTGACTGTCAGGCATCTGAAAGCGAGTTTGGATTGAGTAACTTGTAGATGTGTGCTACTCGAGCCACAAACTGTTTCAGATGATTCAGTCAGATTTGAACTTGTTCAACTAGTTCACCAAAAAGAACCGTTCAAAAGAATGATTCGTTCACAAACCAAACATCACAACAAACCATTTGCCATTTGCTCTGGATTACAGGTAATATTGTTGTAAATAATGTTCAGTTTCTTGCACAGACTGATCACTTCACTTCATAAGACCTCAATATATCATCAGGAGGCACAGGGATTCATTTTGTATGCATGATATACTTTTTTGACTCTCTAAGTGCCGGTAGCCACTGACTTGCATTTTATGAATCACTAAGTACAATGGTTTCAGCTAAAAAAATATCCTGTACTGTTCTACTGAAGAAAAAAGTCATCTACTTCTTGGATGACCTGAGGCCTGAGCAAATTTACATTTTTGAATGAACTATCCCTTTAAAGCAGTGTCTGATTTTCTATTTGAAATTTCATGATTCATAGTAAAGCACAAACGTCGGTTGCGTTGTGAATACTGCGTCAGTCTCTATCGGGACTCGATTGTCGGTGTGTTTGAGATGTTAAATCTTGATTCTTTTAAAGTTGGTGTCTGCATTATTTCACTCCTGACCTCATTCTCCAGCTCACCATGGGAAAGCTCACACATGTAGTGCATGTAGAAATGAAACACTCCTTCTATTTTTAGCCCAGAGCTGCATTCGCGCCGTGCGCTTCACCACCAGCTGTGCTTCAGGTCGACACGCTGACACGTATCAAAACACTGCTGGCTGTGTGTACTTCCTCTAGAATCACTGTTTGATTTTACTTCTCATCACTCCAGGTAAGAGGCTGGAGACGAGCGTTGTTTGAGAGGCTGAAGAGTGGATCCTATAGCAGCGTGACAGATGGGTTTTAAAACTAGGATTGTATGGCATTTAGAACTGAATTCAATTCAATTTATTTCCAGAGCTCCAATTCAATAACTGAATAGCAAACAGGATGCGGAATCATGACTTTGAAAAGAATATATATAGCATCGAAAAAAGATAATATATATAAATATCATTCATATAAAATTTTGTATAGATTATGCCAGAATTCAATTATCAAAATGATCTTATTTGCTCTCTAAAAGTCTCAAAATAAACAAAAAAAATTATATACTGTATAATTTCTATATATAACTTTATAAATGTACTGTATAATCACACACACATATACATTTAAAAAATATTTGTATATAATATTATAATTAACAATTAAAAAAAATATTTTGTTATTAATATCGTATTTTTTTATATGATTTTATTTGTATATTTCATTATTATTTATTTATTTACAATTATTTTATGGATGTGCTGTGTGGCAAAATGTAAATCTTTTTTGATATGAATTCCTTTGACCATATTGAACTTTCAGGGAATAAATAGGCATAATTAGTTCAAATTAATGGTGTAATTATTTTGCAAAACTTTCAGAACTTTTGCTGTCCAATTCAGCATCCTGTAACCCAATTCTTTTCAGATTCACACTTCCAGTTAAAAGGAAGCTGGTTCAAACCGTGTCTCGTCGCTGTTGCTCAATACGAGAGCCGAGAGCCACAGCTATGCTAATGCATCTCGTACACAAGAAAGCCAGCGCTCCCCGCTGACTGAGGCCTGCCAGGAGCCCTGAAGAATCCTCTCGATGGTCATGCCATGCCTGTCGCAAAAAGATGAAAACAGATGATTATGCGTGGCAGCCATGCAGGGCCGGATGCGATGATCTAAGTCAACTTTAATCACAGAGATTAGAGACACCAGGGGCGCGGCCGAACAACACCTAGCAAAGTCTGTCTGCAGGGCTCTATTTGAAGACGACAAACCTCATGTAATATACATGAGCGCATTCTCATTTAGATACGGCAGCCCACGGCTAAGAGTTTTAGGATGCTAGGTGCTTAGGCATGAGAACTGTCAAGAGTGAACTGATTCTTGTTCCAGTTCCACTTAACTATTCCAGTGCTATGACAACAGAATGCTCAAAAAGACTCACAAATATTCTATTGAATCAAATCAATGAAAGACTGATTTATTCATTTATTCATCATTTAATGATTTGTGATTCATTCTGACTGATTCATTAAAAGAATTGTGAAGCATTTTGACTGATTTATTAATAGTCTGTGAGTCTTTTCGATAAATTGATTGTGAGTCTTTTTGATCATTTTATTATAAGAGTCTTCTTGACCGATTTATTATACTTTTTGCATCTTTTTGATCAGTTCATTATAAGATTTATGAATCTTTTCGACTGATTCAGTAGAACATTTGTAAAGCATTTTGACCGATTCATTAAAAGATCTATGAGCCTTTTCGATGAATTCATTAGAGGATTTGTGAATTTTTTTGACTGATTCAAAAGAAAATTTGTGAATCTTTTTTGACTGATTCAAGAGAAGGGTTGTGAAACTTTTTTTTTTTTTTTTTGGCCAATTCATTGTAAGATTTGTGAGTCCTTCTGATCGATTTAACAGAAGATTAGTGAAGCTTTTTGACGATTCATTAGAAGATCTGAGTTGTTTCGAGAAATTCATTATAAGATTATAATAAAGAATTAGAAAACTCTTTTGACAGATTCATTAGAAGAAATGTGAATCTTTTAGACTGATTAAAGATGTCAATCTTTTTGATGAATTAATTGTAAAAGTTTTGAGTCTTTTTGGTCAATTCATTATTAGTCTTTTTGATTCGTTAAAAAAAATTCTATTCAAAAAAATTTTTTTTTAGACTGAATCATTCAGATATCTATGAGGCTTTTTTTCTGAGCGATTCATTAAAGGATTTGTAAGAGTCATTTTTTGGTGCATCAGACTACACTGGTCGTGCTTTATGTTTGTTATATTTGTAGTTGTTTGTCAACAGAAAAGAGTTGTCAATTTACTGTTTTTGCATAATTTCACTATATTTATTTCTCATTACATTCAGTTCAGACAGCAAGTTCATAATTTAGCCAAAGCAATTTCTATTACTGTGGACTTACTCTATAGATTCAGTAGTGTTTTTGAGTATTTTACTATGTCCTTTTTTCCACGTTGTTCCATTTCGATGAATCTTCCTCTATAATTGTGTTGTTCTGTTGGTTCATTATGAATATTATCAAGTTAATTTCGAGCTCTACCACCAGAGGCAATTTTTATTATGAAGGTTAAAATGTTAGAGCCAATATAGTCACATGTATAATCACCCGCTTCAGTCCAATCTCTGCTATGTATTATTATAAAGACAGGCCACTTCCTGTTCTGTCATAACACAAATCAACACTGACTGCTAATTCTTGTTGGAAAAACTAACATTCCACACTAGTTTCTGCAGGAGGAAATGATATGCTGGGCTTTCTCAGGCGGCGTGCTGTTAAATTCATGACCACGCGGCACCTGTCTGGGTGTTTGGCGATGCCGTACGTTCATCCCGCTCTTAACGGCGACTCCAAGAGCAAATACCTTGCCCCTCAAGGTGAGAGACCCTCTGCATACCAAATCAGTCCTGCCCCGTCCTGTCAGGACCTATTCGGCGGAGCATCCATCTCCCACGGCTCACTCCTCTTTCAGATGAGGGTTAGAAAAGGCATTGTGTGTAATGATATGCCATCATCTCTTTGCTTATGGTGCATGGCATCTAATGGCCCCAGCAAAGCATGCTCATGTACACATGTGTGCACGTGGATGTTCACCAGCCTCAGGTCGTTGAGCTGACAGGTGAGAGGAGAGATGTTTACTGGTTATGATATCAACATGATAAACGGGGACCAAGCTGTGGATTCATGCTGGAGAGTTATATCAGATATTCTGGATGATTTTGCATTAACTAGGCAATTGTCTTTTGGGAAAATTAAAGAAATGCTTTGCAGTGTTTAACTTTATCTTGCACTTGTCTAATCAAATATGCACTAGAATGGGACTCATTTAATTCATTTTCATGATTCAGTTCAAACCACTGGATTCAACAAATCAGTTCAAAACTCATTCTGAGCAATTCATCTCTCAAAAATGTTGTACTATGTATTATTGTAGGAAGCAAATAAATGAAAATGAATAAATAAAATAAAAATGTAATAAATAACTAAGAAAAAATCTAATATCTATCTGTCTGTCTGTCTATCTATCTGTATAATTTAGTTGTTTATTTTTAATGATTTTTTAAATAATATAATTTTATTATATTATTATTGTATTATCATTATTTTATTATATTATTGTATTATATTATTTATAACTATTTCATACATATAATGAATTTAAAATAATCTGTCTATATATGATTTGTTAAATATAAAAATTGCATATTAATTATTTACATATACATTTTTTATAAATATTATATTATTGTATCATTCATATTATTACAATCATATTGTATTGTGTTATCTATTTAATATAATTCATCAAATTTTTTGTCTAATCAAATATGCACTAAAATTGTGACTTTTAATTAATTTCTGTGTATCAGTTCAAATATATATACTGTATATATATATATATATATATATATATGTGTGTGTGTGTGTGTGTTATTGTTAATATTAAATATTAATACATATCTATACATAATTTGTTAAACAATATATATACAGTATATATAACCTTACATAACATAGAAAAATTACATTTAAAAAACAGAATAAATATTAAAATACATACTGACTATTCCCAATCAAATTCAGCCAATAGGACCTAGAAGTTAAAACAGACTTATTTTTCTATATCAGAGAAATGGCCAGTTGAACTTGAAGGCTGATTCTGAGAGGGTCAAAGGTCAGGGGCGATGAAGAGCTGTTCAAAAACACATCTGCATCAAACCCAGGATGAAAACAGACAGTTGTCAAAGCCACTTTGTCGTGTCTCATAACACATCTCCGTCTGAGCTCTCATAATCTGTCTCTTTTGTTTAGCAGAGAGATACTATTGAAAATCCCTGGCGGCGCACAGATAAAGATTATCATTAATCCTGTTTCTCTTAATAAGAATTTCATACAAAGCAGCTGGTGCATATTAAACTGAGAGTGGAGCAATAAAAGGTAATGCACTAATTTTTTCACGTATCACATTAACGTGCAAACAAATGGGCACTGAGCCTCGAAGACACGGTTTGGAAACGTTTCCCAAATGTCTCTGCTTAGAAGCGCCACATTTTCTTCATTAAACTTTATTCGTGTACTCTAAAAGAAAGTCCATGTGCAAAGCATGGCTGTTGAGCTTTAAGATGTTGTTGAAAACTGTGGTTTGAGCATGTTTGAAGTCCGGTTTGGAGGAAGGAGACGGTGCAGTCACACGGGTGAGGACACATCTGGAAACGTGATGGTCACTCACACTTCATTCAGTCTGCTTTGAGACTGAGCACCTCTGGAAGACTCATTTAAACAGTTAAAAGCTCTTGTAAAGTCAACATGAAACAGCGTTCACCACTCGTTTTGCTTTCTTGGTAAGTACATTGCAGAAAAGCAAGAGTCAGTAACTATGGAAGCCTGTTTCCACCAGAGGATAAAAATACAAAAGGTAATTGCGACTTTTTTCCTCACAGATAAAAAAAGTTATGTCAGATAAAAAGTTGCAACTAGGATAATAAAAGTCAGGATTGTCAGAAAAAAGTTGCAATTACATTTAAAAAAAATGTATTCTGTTGCGGAAACAAGAAAACTGAATTGCGAGAGGTAAACTTAATGTAAACACAGTTCTGAGAAGCAAAGTCCAAATTAAAAAGTCTTTGTCAAGTCAAATAAACTTAGAATTAAAAAAAAAGTGAGAATTGCAAGATTTCAACTCTGAAAAAAAGTCAGAACTGAGAGATATCTCAAATGTTGCAATTACCTTTAATATTTTTCCATCCGTGGTGGATTAAAAGAACCCAGAGTTCAGAGGAAAAATTCTGAAAATTCAGAGGGAAAATTCTGAATTCTGACATGTAATAAACTCGCAATTGGGAAAATAAAAGTCAGAATTGGGAGATAAAAAGTCACAATATAAACTTTAGAAATATAAACTCAATATGAATGCAGTTTTGAGAAGAAAAGTCCAAATTGTAAAATAAACGTAGAATTCTGAGAAAAAAGTCAGAATTGTGAGATTTAAACTAGAAATGGAGGAAAAAAGTAGGAGCTTGACTGACAGGGGATCTGACCAATCATAACGCAGAATCTTGCCCAACAAACAAATCAGACAGGAGAGTAGATTAACTTCGGTGAACTTAAACTTGAAAAAATGGTGTGTATTGATGTCTTTGCCCAGTTGAAATAAAATATGTTATGATGTTCATTCATGTTTATTTTGTGCTTCAAATATGAACAGACGGTCGACTCACATGTGCCGCTTGAACTGAGGCAATACAGAGTTCTGTCACGAAAACTGCACATTAAAGAGCCATAAAATGGTATTTATTGTTTGAATTTCTTAAAAAAAGACAACATTTTAAAGCTGAGACCTTGTTTCATACCAGAAGTAACCTGTTCTGTGTTGTCAGTTTCCTCTTTGCTCTGCAATGTATTTTTTACTGTGTGAGAACATGGTGTGTAGTGTGAGAGAGGCATGGCTTGTCAGACATAGCAACAGTAACTAAGGAGGGTGGGTTTTTGCAAAGGGTCAATTGCAATTAAACTCTGAAACAAAAGTCAGAATTGAGAGATAAAATGTCACAATTACCTTTTATATTTTTTCATCCGTGCTGGAAACATAAAGTACTCAGAATTCAGCGGAAAATGTCTTCATTGTGAGATGTAATAAACTCGCAATTGGGAAAATAAAAGTCAGAATTGTGAGATTAAAAAGTCAATATAAGCTAAGAACTGAGAAATATAAACTCAATATGAATGCAGTTTTGAGAAGAAAAGTCCAAATTATGAAGTAAACTTAGAATTGTGAGAAAGTAAGGGGATGCAATAATATTGTAATAATAATATTAATAACAAAAATGAGTTTAATTTGCACTCTTGATCATGACTAGCAACTTAGTTAGTGTGAAACTTTGTTCACAAGCCATTTTAACTTAGTAGATTAGAAAGTAAATAAAGTCCATTTTAAAATCTTAAATTAGCCAAAATGATCAGATGAGGCATATGAACATCTACTGCATCTGACCAACAGGTGCTAGCATTAGCAGGACATCTGTCCATACATTATAACATACATTTCCTCTTTCTTTTGCTCTATTCATCACGTCAGTATCCTCCAGACCCCTCGAACAAGCAGATGTCCCTGTTCCTGCTGCAGAAACAGTGTATCGGCATGAGATGAGATGTAGCTGAGGAGAAACTCAAGGCCAACAGATGCGTGAAGACAGGAGACAAATGATGGATTTTCACAAGCGCAGCATTTGTTTCTTATTTTCATCAATGTCGGCCTGAGGTTGTACATTATCCTGTTAGCGATTGAGTTCAAGTGAGGTGAATACAGCAATGCAGTGCGACGATTAACTTAATTATCAGGCCTGTTTGCAATTATTCTACAAACGAGAGTTACAGAGCTTTGATCCTGAGCAAGATGTCTGTGTGCTTCAGGACGGACCTAGAGGAACCAGCTATACTCCACTTTATGCACTCATTGCAACACATTTTGCTTGTACTTGTTGGGAACAAAAGAATCATGGGATGGTTGACTATAAGTTAGTCTGTTTCAACAGTTTTTTTCTCTCTTTTTTCCAGATCTTGTAGTCATAAAACACAAGTTGTTGGAAATTTGTTAGTGTTTTTTAGTGTGTGTGTTTTTTATTTATTTATATATTGCTTTATTTCTTGTTTGTTAGTTACTAAGACTGGGTATTGTAAATAATAATAACAGGTAAATTAATATTTAATATTTTCATTTTCTATGTAACTCATTTTTTATGTATTTTAATTATATATGATTAATATTTATTTACAGAAATATATGTATAATTAACATAAATGCAATTGTTAATAATTGCATTTTAATATTTATTAATATTAAAGTGCCCCTATTATGCCTTTTCGAATATTACCTTTCATGCAGTGTGTCATGTAGCTGTAAGTGAACATAAACTATCTGCAAAGTTGTGAACCCGAATAAAGTTATTGTCTATCAAAAAAAAGAGTCGGCTCTGTCACGAATCCGGTCCGTGGCTTTCTGGCCGATTACCAGTACAGGTCACTCTACCATTACATTGACTCTCACACTAAACAGACTGTTACATGTCACTCCGGACTACAGTTCCCATCATCCATTGCACTTACACAGCTGAATTCACTGATCACACAGCCTTCACTAATTACATGCT
>NW_015505235.1:602932-606694 GCF_001515645.1 Sinocyclocheilus grahami | reverse complement strand
CACTCCCCTAGTGTTAGCTGCCTTACCGAGCCTAGTGTCTTGTTTTTCCTTGTTTTGATCATCTTGCCTTGTCTGTTTTCCCGTGTTCTGATCACTGCCTGTGTACCTGGATTATCCCTCGAGTCTCGCCCAATTGGATACTGTTCGCCCCTACCTGGACCTTTGCCTTGTACCTGAATTATCCCTCTTGCCTTGCCATCAATATACCTGTTTGTCATTGTCTGACCTATGCCTGTTTTTGACCACGTCTCTTGCGAATAAAGCCTTGCAGATGGATCTGCACGCTTCCTGTGTTTCCTCCGTTACAGGCTCGCGATCACCTAAACGAGTCGTCAGGAATTCCAATCTTATTCTGTTACGGCACTACGTCACAAAGTAACACATTTGCATAATGTCTGCCCACGTTCTACGTCGCCAACTTGCCCGCCCACAAACAGTAAAATTTCCGTGTGGTTAACATCATGTCGAGAAAACGCTATATCCTACGCTGTGAGAGTCTTATAATCACCACACTTGTTAACACATGACACTTACCACTGAGAAACGTCCTGCTTCAGTCGTGCTTGCGAATCAGTCTCTTGTCGACAAGCCAGTTCAACCGTTTCATCATCAGCCTCGGGTCGAATTGGTAAGGTACAATCGATACCATCTTTTCTATGTATTGACAAGTCTCCAGGGCTGTCATTCCGTCATGGCAATGGGTGTTTCGTTTCCAACACGTGCTGCACGCGGTAGACCAATCCAGAGCCAATCTCTCTATGGCCCCGATTGAGTTCAAGTGAGGTGAATACAGCAATGCAGTGCGACGATTAACTTAATTATCAGGCCTGTTTGCAATTATTCTACAAACGAGAGTTACAGAGCTTTGATCCTGAGCAAGATGTCTGTGTGCTTCAGGACGGACCTAGAGGAACCAGCTATACTCCACTTTATGCACTCATTGCAACACATTTTGCTTGTACTTGTTGGGAACAAAAGAATCATGGGATGGTTGACTATAAGTTAGTCTGTTTCAACAGTTTTTTTCTCTCTTTTTTCCAGATCTTGTAGTCATAAAACACAAGTTGTTGGAAATTTGTTAGTGTTTTTTAGTGTGTGTGTTTTTTATTTATTTATATATTGCTTTATTTCTTGTTTGTTAGTTACTAAGACTGGGTATTGTAAATAATAATAACAGGTAAATTAATATTTAATATTTTCATTTTCTATGTAACTCATTTTTTATGTATTTTAATTATATATGATTAATATTTATTTACAGAAATATATGTATAATTAACATAAATGCAATTGTTAATAATTGCATTTTAATATTTATTAATATTAAAGTGCCCCTATTATGCCTTTTCGAATATTACCTTTCATGCAGTGTGTCATGTAGCTGTAAGTGAACATAAACTATCTGCAAAGTTGTGAACCCGAATAAAGTTTCAAAAAAACAAAAAAAAGAGTCGGCTCTGTCACGAATCCGGTCCGTGGCTTTCTGGCCGATTACCAGTACAGGTCACTACATTGACTCTAAGCCATGGACTTCCTCTCTCTCACTGCCGAGTATTGTCTAGTGTTTTTCACTCCCCTAGTGTTAGCTGCCTTACCGAGCCATTCCGTGTTTTCTGTTTTAGTCTCGTGTATTGTTCTGCATTTTTCACTCCCCTAGTGTTAGCTGCCTTACCGAGGCTAGTGTCTTGTTTTTCCTTGTTTTCATCATCTTGCCTTGTCTGTTTCCCCATGTTCTGATCACTGCCTGTGTACCTGGATTATCCCTCGAGTCTCGCCCAATTGGATACTGTTCGCCCCTGCCTGGACCTTTGCCTTGTACCTGGATTATCCCTCTTGCCTTGCCATCAATATACCCGTTTGTCATTGTCTGACCTATGCCTGTTTTTGACCACGTCTCTTGCGAATAAAGCCTTGCAGATGGATCTGCACGCTTCCTGTGTTTCCTCCGTTACAGGCTCGCGATCACCTAAACGAGTCGTCAGGAATTCCAATCTTATTCTGTTACGGCACTACGTCACAAAGTAACACATTTGCATAATGTCTGCCCACGTTCTACGTCGCCAACTTGCCCGCCCACAAACAGTAAAATTTCCGTGTGGTTAACATCATGTCGAGAAAACGCTATATCCTACGCTGTGAGAGTCTTATAATCACCACACTTGTTAACACATGACACTTACCACTGAGAAACGTCCTGCTTCAGTCGTGCTTGCGAATCAGTCTCTTGTCGATAAGCCAGTTCAACCGTTTCATCATCAGCCTCGGCTCGAATTGGTAAGGTACAATCGATACCATCTTTTCTATGTATTGACAAGTCTCCAGGGCTGTCATTCCGTCATGGCAATGGGTGTTTCGTTTCCAACACGTGCTGCACGCGGTAGACCAATCCAGAGCCAATCTCTCTATGGCCCTGGACCAATCACAAAGGACTGCGCCATCTGACCAATCACAGCAGTGAGGGCTCACGGAAAGGAGGGGTTTAGAGAGACTGATTCTTTGAACTGCTTCGCACGAGTCATTTACGAATCATTTAGAAATGAGGTCAAATTAAATCTATTTTTGAGAAAACGAACGTGTTTTTTTGACCTTGCATACATGTAAACCTGTTTTAGGAGACTCATAAAACAATATTAGCAACCTTAAAAATGGCATAATAGGGGCACTTTAACACAATAATACAATGAATGCATTTTTTTATTAAAGTTTAAAGCTATTCTTTTAAAACATTAGCAAACAACTTCACATTACGGTGGTGAGTTTTGTATATGCAAACTGTAATTATCTTCAGAAAATGTAAAAATGCAGTTCGACCAAAACTCCTACCGGAACATTAATTAATCAGCAGAATTAATTTATCTCATAAAGTGCATTAGTTGGCCGTCCATTTATTACTGTAAATATGTATGAGCATATGAATTATGAATGATGTTAATGCATGTCTTTGTGTTTGGAGCACTCTGTGTCCATCTCTGTATGATCTATGGTGCATCAGAGGGACGCAGAGCCCTCGGGGGAGTTCGTTCAGCGCATTCAGATGTGACCGCCACTAAAAGCGGCTCGTTGAAGGCTTCTCTGTAGTGCTGACCCAAGAGAAAATGATGTCAGGAGTCTGTAAGGTAGCTTTTGAGTTTCTTTGGTTCACTGTAAACCCAAATAATTTGGCAAAACTGGAGGTAATCAGTTAAAGGGGTCATATGATGTTGCTAAAAAGAACATTATTGTGTATTTGGTGTAATGAAATGTGTTTATGTGGTTTAAGGTTAAAAAAACACATTATTTTCCACATTCTGTACATTATTGTTTCTCCTCTATGCCCCGCCTTTCTGAAATGTGTCAATTTTTACAAAGCTCATCGGTCTGAAAAGTGAGGTGTGCTCTGATTGGCCAGCTATCCAGTGCGTTGTGATTGGTCGAATACCTAAAGCGTGTGACGGAAATGTTACGCCCCTTACCATACTGTGATGCCCTGTCCGGCCGGAGCGACGAGACAAAAACATTAAAACCCATTATAAACGAGGCATTTGTTGCATCCAGTGGGGATATAATTACGGATTATAATGACTTATACTGTCTTTTTTATGTTGCATCGCACCGCGTAAACATAAAACCATGTCTGCATTTGTGATCGGAGAAATGACAAACAACAAGTGCTACTCTACACTGCTCAAAACTCGCGTTTGAATCGTCAGTGGCAAATTCTTAATATATAAAAAACGTACTTACACTCTGTGAGTCAGAACAGCCGACATTGTAGTCTACTCT
>NW_015505235.1:563018-601936 GCF_001515645.1 Sinocyclocheilus grahami | reverse complement strand
GCCGGCATTGTAGTCTACTCTTCCAGGATCAGGAAACAGTCCATGTGCTGCACACATCTGAATATTTGGGTTGAACTGTTCTGGAACAGTGTTGTAAATACAACTTAACCACTGATTTCTAGTCGTGTCCTCTTTTGGAAGACCAAACAAAGTAGTTTCGCTTTCACAACGAAACACACGGCGGCCTTGAGTGAGCGGAGGCCGGCACATTCGACGAAGGAGTGGCCGGCGGACTTGCGGCAACCACATGTGACGTCCCCGGGATGGACTCCGCATCGTCCACGGTGAAAGCCGATCCGGCGATCCACAGCACTAAGTTGATGTATTTCCTCAGCGACCAGCACGGATCAGCTCCAGGCATGACGAAGCGGATATCATCCTCTTTTGGAAGGCCAAACAAAGTAGTTTCGCTTTCACAACGAAACACACAGCGCCTTCACGACATGGCTGCGGCAACAACACTACAGCATGAACATTTGGGCGGTGTTATGCAAATCTTCCCACATCGTGACATAGACATGTGGTTGACTCTTAACTTTTATAAAGAATATCTCTTTGGATCTGAGACTTTAGTCTTTGCAACTTTACAGATCTTCTTTATGCACCAAGAGCTTGTAACACTCCAAAGAGAAAGGAAAAATTTAAATCGCATCATATGACCCCTTTAAGGAACTCAAAGTTTTAAGTCAGCAGAACTGTCAGATTTTAATACATGCTCTAATTTGAAACAGTTGAGTAAGCTAATTCATATATTTAACTCAAAATGATCATGAATCTCGACTGAAATTTTTTCATAGTGGAAACTTAACTAGCTAATTCAGTAAATGCTAACTTGCTAATTGGTAACACAGTGCTTTGATTAGCATAGCAATTGCTGATTGAATAAGCAATATGAACCATTTAACACATGCCTATTCTCAAATGAATAAAAGAATTCAGTTACTTAAAATGTGTTTCATGAACTTGAAAGAAAAAGAAAGTTCTAAATAATTACAAAAGTTAATTGTTTGAACTAATTCATTTAATATAAGTTTGCCCTACTCAAACCAATTTATTATTTTGAGCATTAGGGTTTACAGTGTGTGCATATATATGGCACAACAATGCCACTAAAAACCCCACTACAGCATCACTACATCGCCACAACAACGTCACTACAACATCACTACAATGTTACAACAGCGCCACTACAATGTCACTACAGCATCACAACAATGCCACTAAAGCATCACAACAATGCCACTACTCAGTCTCAGGTTGGTGCAAAACTTACAGTTGGATCACCACTGAATCCATGCAGAAGAACACTTTGTCCATTTAGCATTAATCATGAGCAGGAGACATCAAAGCAGTGCAGATATATGCAGTGATGCATCAATCCTGAGCTGCCGAGCCATTCCAATTCTTCGCCAGTTTGCCATGACGGGCAGAAAAAGTGTAATTACTTTATTTTCATCCCAAAAGTAATTTCCTGACCCGCGGTCAAGCAAGGATGAAACATACAGTATTAATGAGAGCAAACTGGGGGCACAATCTCCTCCACACATCTGAAACGTCTCTGATACAAAGGAGGATGAAAGGACGTTTGCTGGAGGAATAGCCCATCCGTAGATTAATATGGATGTTGAATTCACTCAATCAGTCTGATCCGACCTGTTTACTGTATCTCTTACCAGCACAGTAATGGAGGCTAAATAGCTCTGATATGCAAAAAAAACAAAAAAACAATTAACTGATTTTATCACCGATGCAAATAGATACACTCTATATGAGGGTCCAGTTACATAAACAAAATTTAGTAGAGTCAATCTCATAAAAACCCGCCAAGAATACCACAAACATCAATCTGTGAAGCATATTAATGAATTATTAATATTAATATCAGTAGCATAATTATACAAATATACATTCTATACATTTCTATCTTTTTTTAATGTAAAGTCAAATTTTAATTGTTGTAATAAAGTAAAATATCCTTGAAAAAAGTGATGGGAAAGTTACATTTTACCACAAAATGTAGTTTATACACACACACACACAAAATATCCAATATATATATATATATATATATATTACATGATAAAAATGTATAAATTACATTTAATATTAAATATGTAAACCTTAAACAATTTAGAAATATAAGTATTTAAAGATTAAAATCATTGTATTCATTTAAATTATTGTTGAAAATAATGGGAACTACTAACTAACTAACTAACTAAATAAATAATAAAGTAAAGAGAATTTGGTGGTTTAAATGTACCAGGAAAATCACACAATAGAATAGCAATTTCAATATGAATTTCCATTATGCAAAACCATAGTTTCTTTTTTCTTTTGATTTTGAGGTGATTTTTGTGAGATTCTTCTTGATGAAATGAACTGGAAAAGTGAGATCTTTCACACAATCAAAATAGCATTATTTTACATATGGAAATGCATATGATTCATAATTGAGATTCCTGATAGGCATGGTAACTGCATAATATCACTTAGGGCCAGACATAGATGATGACATGTCATGTGTGACACCGTGGAAAAAGATGCAGTACCTCACACACCATATCAGCCGTCCGTCCAGAAAAACCGCAGATGACAGCTCTGACAGAAATCCACTCGTCTTCATCCAGTAGTCAGGTTCACAGCAGGTCAATGAAAGCTGCAGGAAAACGCAGAAAGACCAAGTCCAGAGAGCATCTGAGTGCTTGAAGTTACATGAGACTGGAGTTGAAAACAGCAAAGAACAGATCGACTTGATTAGGATATAATACAGTTGTTGTGAAGAGACTCACACACGTTTCTCACACATGGGAAACCGGTCTCTGTGTGAACCTCGTACCTGTACGGCGGTGACACAGTCGGCCGTTCTCAGGCTGCGTGAACATCAATAGAATTTCTTTTGTGTTGAAACGAAACTTGAATGAGTTTGTATTGATCTGTGAGCAAACAGGTCGGAATAATAAAAGAGGCAAATGAATAGCAGCTTAGAGATGTTTTGTAGTTCAAATTCAACTCCAGATTCAATCAGCTCACCTCAATAACTCATACGCACTTACGGTTCAGCTTATTCTGAATAAACTAAAGCCTGAAATGTACTCTTTATGTGCATAAATGCAAATGTTTCCAGCTACACAAGCTAAATTTTGTGCATTGTTGTGTTTTGAAATAAGGCCGCAATTCATAATTTAACATGTTGCATTCTCAGTGTTGCCACAAGGGGCAGTATAGATTCAGATTCATATTGCAACATTCTTGTGCATGCAAAAGTTTTCACTCGTTCATTAACATCGGTCATGTACGTATAAGACGGATTTCACATCAGCTTCTGCTTCTACAAATCCGAAACCTCTTCTTCTATAAATCATATAGGGATTAAATGAATGAAACTTGAAATCTGGCTGTACATGCACTTTCTAAACAAGGCTGCAGATTTCACCTGTTGTAGAATATGTGACATGGCCATTTCAGCTTCAGGTGAATGTGGTTGATTTGAGCAACTCTAGGAAAGTCACATATTTTTTTAGAAGTTTGTTCAGATGCTGAAGGCGGAAACGCTGCTCAGCCCATCTAGAGAGAAATGCAAACGTTCCTCCAGATGTCCTTCTCCCAAAGGAAATGTTGGTTTCTCATCTCACAGCTGGTGCTTCTACATGGCTTTGGGCAACAGCGACACATTACGGTTTGAGAATACCAACCCAATAAGAGTATTTTACCTTTGCTGAGAGGAACTTTTTGTGCAGTCTGAGATAGAAGCAATGGTAAAGATGAGGTAATATTAAATGTGAGGTTTGACCAATCAGCATCCAGAGCCTTGTGTGAACGTCTGTATAATCAGTAACCAGGAGCTCAGTGTCTGGACGAGAAGCACACAGAGTCAGATAAAGGAAGAGCCAGGCGGAGACACATTGTTTGATGATGGTGTTCTTTACACTGAGTACACAGACTCTGAACGCAGGATTATCCATCTGCTCTCAAATACTGAAATGCTCAGAGTTGCTGTTCAGGGTTACTTTCCTTAACTTAAACTAAAATTAAGACAATAACACACACAAAAAGTTACTTAAAATAGACATTAAAGGGTTAGTTAATTCCAAAATTAAAATTCTGTCATTATTTATTCTCCCTCAAGTTGTTCCAAACCGGTAAGAGTTTATTTCTTCTGCTGAACACAAAAGAAGATATTCCAAAGAATGTTGGTAACCAAATGGTAGCCACTGACTTCCATAGTAATTTTTATTTCCTTACTTTTGAAGCAAAAGCAATATTCTTCAAAATATAATCTTTTTTTGTGTGTTCAACAGAAGAAAGAAACTCTTACAGGTTTGGAACCACTTGAGAATGGTGAGAAAATGATGTCCGAATTTTCATTTTTGGAATGAGCTGACCCTTTAATGTCTATTTTAAGTAACTGTCCCTTGAACTGAAATACTGTATAAGAATTTTTTTTTTTTTAAATATACATTTTTTTTTGTTTTGTTTCAGCTTAAACTTGAAGTACTAAAAGAACTAAAACTGATATTTAGAGACATTTTGCATTCCATCACTTGTTCACCAATGGATGCTCTACAGTGAATGGGTGCCGTCAGAATGAGAGTCCAAACAGCTGTTCGGGCAAGTGTGTTCACATAGAGGTTTTCAAGAGCCGGTGTGAATAAATATAGTTTTAAATTCAAAGAGACAGGATAGTCTGTGACTTGAAGTACTAAAAGAACTAAAACTGATATTTAGAGACATTTTGCATTCCATCACTTGTTCACCAATGGATGCTCTACAGTGAATGGGTGCCGTCAGAATGAGAGTCCAAACAGCTGATAAAAACATCACAATAATCCACAAGTAATCCACACCACTCCAGTCCATCACTTAACATCTTGTGTAGACAACAGCATGATTGTTTGTAAGAAACAAATCAATCATTTACAGTAGACATTTGTAAAACCGGCTAAAATATTATTTGCTGTCTTCAGTGAAAAAGTCATCTCGTATGCACAGATCAAGCACTGTTTACTAACTAAAACAGTTCAAAACAATTTAATTAATTTAAAATAAATTTTCATTAATAGGTGAACTATGGGATAACCCGTAAGAAAAATCATGCAGTAGATAAAGTACAGTATCTTTATGTCTCCTGAGTTATAACAGAACAATTTCTGATCATTAATCTAAAGTCAAAAGTGCGGACAAGATTAGATGGATAAGATTGGACAACATCATATGTGAACAACATATAGAAGACGCTCAGTTCCTTTAATATCAAATTCACAGAGGCCAGTTTCCTTTAACATAGACTAAAAGTATTCTCATTGGGATTCAGCATCAGTTCCTCCAGTTTCATCCAGGATTAGAATTCATTGGCGCTGGGAAAAACAGCCCATAAATGTTACTTCTTATTAAGCAAGCTCAGTATTCTTTAGAATTACACTCGAAAGATCAATACGTGCACAAAGATGTGAGCTATTCACAAATATTACATGATTGTTTGTAAGAAACAAATCAATAATTTACAGTAGACATTTGTAAAACCGGCTAAAATATTATTTGCTGTCTTCAGTGAAAAAGTCATCTCGTATGCACAGATCAAGCACTGTTTACTAACTAAAACAGTTCAAAACAATTTAATTAATTTAAAATAAATTTTCATTAATAGGTGAACTATGGGATAACCCGTAAGAAAAATCATGCAGTAGATAAAGTACAGTATCTTTATGTCTCCTGAGTTATAACAGAACAATTTCTGATCATTAATCTAAAGTCAAAAGTGCGGACAAGATTAGACGGATAAGATTGGACAACATCATATGTGAACAACATATAGAAGACGCTCAGTTCCTTTAATATCAAATTCACAGAGGCCAGTTTCCTTTAACATAGACTAAAAGTATTCTCATTGGGATTCAGCATCAGTTCCTCCAGTTTCATCCAGGATTAGAATTCATCGGCGCTGGGAAAAACAGCCCATAAATGTTACTTCTTATTAAGCAAGCTCAGTATTCTTTAGAATTACACTCGAAAGATCAATACGTGCACAAAGATGTGAGCTATTCACAAATATTATGGAAACAAATATCAGTCAAATGCATTTTTTAACCACAGTTCAGAAATTCAGAGTACAATATTTCAGTCTGGCGTGAGTTAATGGGCAGGAACTGGAGTAGCTATAGGGAATATTTTACAATTGATAGCGGAGAATCGCTCTGTGATTCGGTTATGCTCACATGTCTGGGCCAAACCCTACGGGCGAGAACCGAAAAACCCACTTCAGCACATTTAAGGGAACAAGTGAGGTGACGTCGCTGTCAAAAACCAGCAAATCCCATTAAATGTGATTTGTTTTTGTGGGAGAGAGCTAGAGGGAAGAAACTGATTGAGCGACAGAAGAAATGAAATAATTCGGTGCAGTTTAAACGTTAGTTGTTTCATCAAATTAGCATGGCTAAAGGGCTTACTAGCGAGTACATACAAATACAGACTTAACACACACACCTGACTCGGATGCTTGTGAGAATTCGGTTCATTCACCAAGCAAAATATATCCATATGTTTCTCATTAGTTTATGTCCTGAGATCTTGAGCTGTTCCCAGTAAAATGTTTTTTTTTTTAGTTTAGGAGAATTAAAAGAGTTACAGAAAGAGTTCGACGTAATTAAATCTAAACAAACAACAAAAAAAGTATTTATTTATTGTAGTTTAGTTAATATTTAACTAAACTTCATATGATTTACTGAACTTTTCACTTAATTTGTTATGCTGATACATGTTATATGATTTATATTATACTTTATATTTATAACATTAGTATTATTATCATTTCATGTACTCATGTGGTCAGCATTCAGATGTCTATAGTTGTGTCACGGGTGCACTGCTGAGCGGAGTCAGGAGCAAGGAACGGAGAGAGAGAGACGAGGAGTACATCAATCCAACTGGGTTTAATTGACACAACGGAACATGGAACACTCCCGCTATACATAATGACATGAACAATACCGGATGCTGGAGCACACACAGGGAACACTATTTATACACACACAGGAGGAGGGGATGACGAGACACACCTGGGACATATGAACTAAACTAATCAGGACAGGAACAGGAAACTAACCAAATAAGGGCATAGGAAGGCACATGGGGAGCAAGACACACACAAAACATGGAACAGAGTCTGACAAGTTGATGATGATGATAATAATAATAATTTTTATTAATGTGTCATAATATTATGTATTAATAATATTTTCTATATGGAGGAATGGGCCAAAATACCAGCAACAGTGTGTGACAACCTTGTGAAGACTTACAGAAAACGTTTGACCTCTGTCATTGCCACCAAAGGGTATATAACAAAGTATTGAGATTAAATTTTGTTATTGACCCAATACTTATTTTCCACCATAATTTGCAAATAAATTCTTTAAAAATCCTACAATGTGATTTTCTGGATTTTTTTTTCTCATTTTGTCTCTCATAGTTGAGGTATACCTATGATGAAAATTACAGGCCTCTCTCATCTTTTTAAGTGGGAGAACTTGCACAATTGGTGGCTGACTAAATACTTTTTTGCCCCACTGTATATATATATATAATATCTCGCCCGTATACACACACACACACAGAGTGCTGGGTAGTAACTGATTACATGTAATCTAATACACATGTAATCAGATTCCAAAAATTAAATACTTGTAATTCAATTATATTACATTTTAAAATTCTCATGATCAGATTAAAGTTACTTTTTTATGGATTACGTGATTAAATATTATTCACACAATGGCAGTAAATTATTCATAACTTATTAATTATCCCTAATTCTTAAAGTTTCCTTTTTAAAAATCCTACTGTCTGTCATACCAATTGGCTTTGACTATATTCACAATATGCAATGGTCATGTAAATGTCATATAAATAACTTTGCGATTCATGCTTCTAAATTTGGGGGCAAAAAAACAATATGTATGAAACAAATAATTATGAAATGTCTTATTGATTATGAATGGTAAGTCTGAAATAAGTTAGATAAACAGTAATCTAAAAAGCAGTCAGAATACATTACCTAAAATGAGTAACCTAGATTACGTTACTAACTACAATTTTTATCATGTAATCTGTAATCAGTAAAGGACTACAATTTGTAAGTAATCCACCCAGCATTAAATATATAAACAATTAAATCAAATGTGATGCCAACAAAAATCTCTAAATCCACCAGGACCAGGCTGTCAATGAGAAAATTAGTCAAAAGGTCAAAATAAATGAGCGAAAGCATTATAATATCTACAGTTACAGATAATCCTATCCGGATGGGATCCGATTTCTCACGGGACCCCTGAGGTAGCTGAAAAAACATGACCTTGCATCTTCAGGGAAAACTCGTCCTGTTTTTTTTTTTTTCTCAGACGAATTCATTAGGAGAAATAATACTTTGCATTTCATTCATTTGACTGCAGACTGATCAAACCTGAGTTCATGACAATGTTGATATCTAAAACTGAAAAGACAAACCTTTTATCTCTTTATTAAATAATTGAGACATAAAAGATCACCTTTGTGATTTTACTGTCCTATATAGGATTGCATACATACCAGTTTCTTATCTGTGTGTGTGTGTGTGTGTGTAGGACAGGTGCTTCATCCAGACACTGCGTCGACTTGCATCAAGCCCTAAACATAGCTGTGAATATCAATGAGTATAGTGGAGCTCTTAAAGAGAGTTTTATTTTGGGATGAAAGCGTCCTGCTGTGCCGGACAGTGTCTCAGAGCCTCCGATGCCCGCAGAGCTGAACTTCCCTTTTCACGCAGCTGAATTATACATCACAGATACTAGTTTAATGCTACATGCTGCCGAAGGGGTTCACGCTGAGAGCATCAGGTCTTAATCAGCGCTCATTCAACTAAAGACGCCGCACAATGCATGTTGGGTGACTGCGAACGGTTTCACGCAACAAATATGAACCGGTCAGTTTTATTTGCACTAAACAAAACGATGATTTCCGAACTAAGTAGGAACATCCTAGGGGTAGCATGTAACACTTCACTTGAATCTTTTATGTATAATGCATTACTAAAAGAATAGTTCACCCAAAAAGGAAAATTGGCTGAAAATGTCCTCACCCTCAGGCCGTCCAAGATGTAGATGAGTTTGTTTCTTCATCAGATTTGCAGAAACTACATCATTTGCTCACCAATGGATCCTCTGCGGTGAATGGGTGCCGTCAGAATGAGAGTCCAAACAGCTGATAAAAACATCACAATAATCCACAACACTCCAGTTCATCAGTTAACATCTTGTGTAGACAAAAGCATGACTGTTTGTAAGAAACAAATCAATCATTTACAGTAGACATTTGTAACTTAAAACCGGCTAAAATATGATTTGCTTTCTTCAGTGAAAAAGTCGTCTCGTCTGAATCAGGAGAGAAATATGCACAGATCAAGCACTGTTTACTAACTAAAACAGTTCAAAACAGATCTACTGTAAACAAATATGCTGATGGATTTTGATGTGAGGACAACAGGGGATGGACTTTTTCACTGGAGGAGGTGTTACTGGAATAAAGCTTTATTATGCCTTGATGGATTTGTTTCTTACGAACACGCAGCTTTTGGCTTCACAACACATTAACTGATGGACTGGAGTGGTGGGGATTACTTGTGGATTATTGTGATGTTTTTATCAGCTGTTTGGACTCTCAGTCTGACGGCACCCATTCACTGCAGAGGACCCATTGCTGAGCAAGTGATGCAATGCTAAATTTTTCTAAATCTTGGATGGTCTGAGGGTGAGTAAATTTTCAACATATTTAAATTTTTAGAGGTCGACTGTTCCTTTAAACACACTGGATCAGACATATAGAAATCTGTATTAACCGCTACACAGACGTAACCTTTTCTCATAATGACAAATGCTCATGTGAATTACGGCACCCATTCACTGCAGAGGATCCATTGGTGAGCAAGTGATGCAATGCTAAATTTTTCTAAATCTTGGATGGTCTGAGGGTGAGTAAATTTTCAACATATTTAAATTTTTAGAGGTCGACTGTTCCTTTAAACACACTGGACCAGACATATAGAAATCTGTATTAACCGCTACACAGACGTAACCTTTTCTCATAATGACAAATGCTCATGTGAATCCTCATCCAGGTGTGTAAATCAGCATGAACATTGTAGTCTCAACATCACGGATGAGAGTAATGCTAAAACCAACTGCTTTGTCAGCGTGGTTTGCAGGCAGGGGTCCAGGTCTGCAGTTTTAGTCCCATGAGATTTGGCACATCTCAGACTTCAGCAGAGAGCAGATGACTTCATCTTTACGTCAGGTTGAGTTCTACACTTTCAGTTCATGGCTGAGCATAAAATATATGAAATAACTAAGCATAGGCCTACCTACCTGTCTGTCTGATAAGCTAGAGTGGCCTCAAAAAGCATCTGGACACACGTAAGACAAACTTGAAAAGTATGAATATCAATGCATTAGACATGAACTCAAAATAAGTAGCATTCGTTAGCCTATACATAATTTAAAACAAAATCACTGACACACCAGTTATATATATATATATATATTATTATATATTTTTTTTCATACGAAAATAGCCTAGCCTCAGAACATATGAAAGCATAAATGTGCAAAAAATATCATAACATTACCATGGTTTTGTTTGGACATGTGTTGTGGAGTGTCATGTAGATGAATATAGAAATTATCACATGAACATGGTATATATTTGAGTACCATGTTATAACCTTTCATCTGTTAACTGTTAACGCTGAAAAAGTGTGTAATATGTTGAAGGAAAATGTTGAAGAACCCTGTCAGTCTTGGAGATTTGTGACACAGGTAAACACACCACAAACTTTCTGACATCCACACTGTTTTACAAGCCCAAACTGACCAGTGACAATCTTACTGCCATAAATCTACCTGATTAACCTTTAAAAGGAGGGCCTTAACCCCCTACTAAGCCTTACACAACCAATCACATGGGTGTGAGGAACCAGAGATCTTTAGACTTGACAGCATTGTAATAGCATGTTTTTTTGACATGGTTCTGTCATGTTTTTCATGATATTCTAAGAAGTGCATTAGAGTATTTGATTATTGTAATCATTCAGTATCATATTACAAATTAATAATTTTTTTATTATCTATCAACCAGTGGTAGACATTTGTCTTGGGTAAAAGGCTCACATATACACAACAACCAAACCACAATTAATCCACAAAAACAGCTCTAAAATAAATAATAACAAACATAAGATACAAGATCCTGACAAAACTGCTCGGACTTATTTAGAATAGAAATTGCAGTAGGAATAAAAGAATTACTATAAGCCTTCCTTCTGGCCAATGGCGTTCTAAACCGACAACCTGATGGGAGAAGCTGAAAGAAACAATGCAATACAATAAACTACCATTGTAGTCCTGTCTGATACCATTACTTACCATAGTAATGCAACAGTGCTTTCTGACTAAAAAGCAGTCTTACAGTGTGTTTGTTTTCCCCTCCCTGTGTTTCTGTAGGATGGTGAGGTTATGACAGATTCTGTCATAATCTGAGTGTTTCTCAGGTGACACACAGACGTCTCACTGACATCTGCCACGACATGTTCCTGCACCCGCACCCAGACTCTGCTGTCTTCAAATCATCATGAGGTGTGCGTGATTGATGCTGGACACGGTAATTCATGCATGTCTCACTGTACAGCAGACAGACATCACCCCTTCAGACTCTCTCGCTTGTCTTTTGCTCTCTCAAATTCATTCACACACTGAATAACAATGTGAGTGGAGTTGTTTATTCATTGTTTGCTGAGCAAGGTCCAAGTCTAAAGCCTCACTGTTATTATTACCTAGACATGGCCAAATTATGCTCAATTGCAAGTCACACCTCACACAACACAGTTTTGATTTCCATACATCGGCGCTTCAAAAGATTGCCGGCCTTTAATCTGTGAAGGCAAACAAACCGTGTCAGTCAAGTAATTTCGTGCAGCTGATTTCCATAATTTGCTGGCTTTGGTTTACTTCAAGGAGAGGAGGAGTCCGTTTGCAACCGAGTTTGTATTGGAGCATCAACTTATTACTGTCTGCCTCATTCAAGTGTATGTATCGACGGGTGATTGCTACGAGCTGCTTGTATTTACAGTCAAACAAATTATTATGCTTTGCGACAGGGCAAAAGAAGAGTGAAACAGGAAGCCACTGTGCAACAAAAGGACTGGAAATATTCTCATTTCAAGCTCAAAATATTCATTACAAAAGTCTTGAGGTGGCCAGTTTTATTAGTATGCAATTTGGGCAAGGAAATGTAACACTTAGCTTTCTCATTTACAGAATTGGCTGCATTCCAATTCACAGACACATGCTGCACACTAAAAGTATGTACTTGGCTAGTTATGGGAAGGTAGCATGTAAGACGTTACATCTGCCATTTAGTCAACTAATGTTTGATTTGAAAGACCACCTTCTTCGGTTATGTTCGAAATATCACACTAGCATACTATTCATACTACAATACATATTATTTCTGCAGTATTTATGTATATTGCACATAGTGTGCAAATGTATGTATGCATGAAATACTTGGCATACTGTATTTAGCTTGTTCAGTACACTAAGTAAAAAATAAACAATGGCCCTCATCCAAATGGCACACATCATGTGCACTAGCAGTCTTGCTGACTTAAAATGGCCACCATTGAAGAGGTCTGTTAACATGATGACCATAGGGTTCCATTTGGTACAGGGCCCAGATAATAATGTATCCCACAATACATCGCACACAACATGAACATACATGTAGTGGAGGTCATTTTAGAGGCGATTTTTGACATCAGCTAATCTATAGCATACTAACATTTGACTAGTTTTGCCATATAAAGATAAAAGTAGTATGCTATTACAAAATATTTGTTTATATCATGACAAATAGCTGAATTACACATGCACTGATGAGATTACAGTTTGAAATGTTTTTCTTAGTTATTACATAATGTTTTGCATACTTTTTCACATACTATCATCACAGTTATGCATACTGTTTTGCATACTATTATTAACATACTGTTTTGCATACTTTTTCCACATACGATTAGCAATATATTATTATGCATACTGTTTTGCATACTTTTACACACTATTAACATACTATTACACAATGTTTACATACTACATACTATATACTATTTATACATACTACATACTATTTTCACCATACTATTATGCATACTGTTTCACATACTATCACCATACTATTATGCATACTATTCCATATACTATTTTTTTTACATTGTAGAAAGTGTACACTCTGCAGTCAGTGTACTACTGCAGTTCTGTAGCACAAATGAATTCATAGATGCAAGCAGAAATTAATGCATAAATGCATACTAATATTCAAAAAACATTACACGTAAAGTGTGTGGTATTTCCTCATGCGTTCTTTACTGTACCAGAAGTATGCAAATTGTGATGAAGCCCTTGTGCTCTCAACATGTCATCAAACTCAACCTGGCTTGTCGGAACATCTGCAGAAAGAGCCGATCTATTGGCCAACAGGCCGAGCAGCTGCGGCAATGGCCAAAGTGAACAGTTGATAATCCGCTGTGTAATTGTGTGTCCTAATAGCACTTCTAGTTGCAGTATGTATGGCACCTAAATAACGGCCCGCTGGTTGCACATACTGACGCTTTTATTTGTTGCCCAGGCTTGTGCCAAAGTCGCGGTCTTCCACAATGCACCCCGGGAACCAATTACAAGCACCAATTCACTCCAGCAGCATGACGGGACAAACAGATATGTGCAAACATGGAAACTTCGCCAAGTTTGCCTGTCGCCTGAGAGTATGTGCTTATCCAACAACACCCTGCTTCACACTGTTATTTAGATTGCTGTTTGCAAACACCAGATAGGTTTGTAAATATATGTGTTGTGCAAAAATATTTAGGCTTCAATTTAAGATTTATGTATATGAATTGCATATATCCATTTGGATTGCACAGTTTTAACATAACTAATAAACTTATTGTGATGCATATTTATGAAATGTCTGCACTTAAAAAAAAATCCTTGCACAGTTATTATAAACTATTTGCATATATTTGGTTTCATTGAAATAATGATATGCATTCAAAATAACAAACAATCCAATTGCATGCATTTATTCAGATTGCTTAGAAGCAGCATAAATCTGTTCATTGTGAAAACAATCATGTTTATTAACAGATAAAAATGTATGAACGGTTAAAATAAGACTAGCTGTAGAATAAGCAATATTCAGATAATTAAAATTATTGATGTTAAATAAAGCTAGTTAATGGATTTAAAACACATTCAGTTTATTAGCACTATTATAGAAATCTTACCTGTTTCATAACGGACAAATATGCATCACATTGCATTTATTCGTTTATTATGTTAATCATAAAACTGTATAACATTTCCAAATAGATGGACATTTTATATGCAATTCTCTTAAATTTAGGCCTACATTTAGGTGTAATTTGAATATAGTTTTAATTAGTTTTTATTTTTATATTTTCTGTTTGTTTGTTTTTTATGATTGTTGAAGTTTTATTAATTTTATGGTATTAGTTTTAGTTACATGTAATAACGCTATCCTAAATATTAGCTTTTTCAGTCTAAAGTCTTTAAGTCAACGTTCAGTCATAATCAACCTTGTTTCTGGTTTCTGGTCACGTCCCGGTCAGAAAACCTCCTCAAAAGTGCATGCTGGTGGTGTTTCGGGAGGGTTGTAATGCTTCACAATTCATTCAGTCTCTATTCTGGTACGTAACAGCCATTTTTCATCATCCAATCAATTCCTGCTGGATAAAATCAAGCCTTGTTCCTTTTCAATTCAGAGATATTTCACATTATAGAAGCGTAATGAATGGTTTTCAACTGCAGTTTCATGTCGAGTTTAAAAAACATAATTGTTTAATGCATCACTTCTACTCAAAATGGCTTCACAACAAAAATTTCTAGCGTCTTCCATCCCAATGCCATTCGTCATCCTCTCAAATAAGAGATGGTAGCGTTTGGGTTTAATGCAGCCTGTCAGATGGTGCAAGCACACTGAATGTCGTTCGTAATGGGAAGTGACAGGAGGTGTTTGTCTCTCAAGGATTCATCGGAGATCATGGCTTTTGATGCTCTACTGTTGTTTTTTGCTCATCTGAAGGATGAGTCGGGAAATACACATCCACCACCACAAGAATGCCAGAGTATTTGCAACCCTTTTTTTTGCGTAATTTGACGTATTTATGAGAATATGCAATTAGAAAAATGTATAATTTTGTATAAAAAGGTGCATTTAAGTCATATAAGAAAGATCGTATTTATGAGTTGAACACATATGCGTCACCAAAACAATTGTAATTAAAAGCAGGAAAGTCAGGATTTTCTTTAAGCCTTGATTTTTAAAAATTTACAATGGATGCAGCATCTGTATTAATAATAAATTAGTTATTTACCCCACTCAAATTTACACTAAAACTACTATGTAAGCTGCATGTACAAAGTACAAATACATTGAAAAACAAATGGTGTAGGATTTACTTTGAAACAGTTTTAACTCAAAAATTGCTAGTAGATTTCACAAATAATAATATTTTATTTAAATGTTTTATTATTTAATTTTTATTCAATTTTATTGAATTTTTGTTTAATAAGTAATTACATGTAATTAAGAAGTAAACGTGATTTTTAATCTTTTGAAGACTGAAATAGTAATAATAAAATGTACTTCACATTTACTTTACATACAGTGCAGAATATATAATGAAGTTGAATAAAAACATAAAAAAGCAAAAACTCACCCAACGCACATTCTTTATTCATCATTTTGTAGATGTAGAGTTTAAAAATCTTGAATTTTATGCAGAAAAGATATGTCGCCATCTTGCTCCAACCAAAGTGGTTTTGAACCAGGAGGACTTTAACGCACCAAAAGTTGGAAGAAAATAGGTTAAAAAATAAGAGGGAAAAAAGCAAATTATTACATTTTAATGAATTATTAGGAGCATTTTATTCCTTTATGATAACATGCACTGATGAATCCTTCACAATAAGAGTTTTCAATGCAAAAAACATGTTAATATCCTGGGGAAGCATTATTTGTTCGCTCAAAATTGACAAATGCGCATGCATTTGGCGTAAACGTTTAGTCGGCCCCGTACAAATGTGATTCATCAGTATTCCGGCATACAACAGAGTCCTTTCAGAAAACAAGCCATCATCTCACAGACTAATTAAATTGAGGGAAGCCTAATAGAATTGTGCATCCATTATGACCCTCATGTAAATGGAAAAATTAAAAGCCTCAAACTAGTGGCCGGCAGTGCTTGTGTGAAACTCCCTTTCGTGCATCTTTCCGTTTCATAAGTCAATTTCCCCTCTGGCTAAAGCCTCTGCTGAGGTCCCGCTCCGGGTCCATGCGACTCATTACGGTGTCATTTATTATTAGCTCCACTATTGATATGGACTTAATGTATTCATGGTTTAAAGTCTAACTAATGCTTCCGAAGGCCTGAATCTTAATTTACCATCCACTTAAGGAGAAATGACACTTTCTCAAAGCCTGACATTCTCAGGTTTGCAATGCAATTCCCAAGAAATCCTTTCGTGACCTAAGTTGTCTCAAACTTGAACAACTCTATTTAAACCTGCGTATCCAATGGGCCTTGTCACGGAGAATTGATCTTGTGATGAAAGAGACGAGCCTTCAGCGGCTGAACAGGGTTTTTTCTCGTAAATGCGCCATCAATCTCCTTGATTTTGTGCGCTGCCCTTCTTCCGTCCGTGTGTTTTGGCTTTTCCTGTGCAGCTTTTTTACTCTCTCTTGTGCAACTGTGGGATATTTGCATCTGGTCGTACCAGATCTCTTGCTGCATGTGAGAACTCGCCAAAATAAAGATATAAATCCTCTTTATTTTGAAGAGCGTTAGTCATTGGGTGCAGTTTTGCAGGTCGAATAACCATAGACGAGCACAGCATGTTGCCATTCACCGTTTTGATTAGGTCAAACTCATTGTGTTAATCTCCATTGCGTTTGGCTGGCCACCGCTGCACATTATACTGTGGGAAACATTACGATCCAGAGAGTAATTTAGACTTAATTTGGCACAATTAAACACTCTTTTCGCTGGTTTCTGGCCTGAAATTGTGCACAGATAAAGCCAGTAGTTCACCCCTAAAAAACGAAAATACTGTCATTACGTTGAAGGTGAATGAGGGCATGTGCTGTCTAGCTCCTAAAATGATGAAAAAGCATCATTAAAGCACCATTAAAGTTTCATAAAGCCCTTCTGAGGCTGTACGATGGCTGCTGTGGTGCATCTTCGCACGGCATATTTGAATACGTACTTACGCAAATGAGGTTTGAGATCTGAAGATTGACTCAAAAAGATGGCATTTTAGGCATCTTAGACTCACTTCTGATGCAAAGGCTGTTTTTGGACAGGCGGTTAACAGGGCCGGCGGCAGGGTACCTCAGTTGGGGGGGCGTACCGAACCAAAAGAACAGTACTGTTCGGTTCCGTCATGAACCGTCATGTTGGTGTACCATTACACCCCTAATCCCTAATATATATATATATATATATATATATTTAGGGGTGTAACGGTACACCAACATAACGGTTCGGTACGTACCTCAGTTTTGACATCACAGTTATGATTAAATAATATATATATATATAATTAAAGCTAATGTTTGGGTTTATTTCAGTTAGCATGTGTAGATGGCTAGGCGGCTCGCAAGGATTTGCAATAGACCTAACATCTCCTGAATTTACTGTGGAAAAACTGTCTAGAGTGTTTATCTGTACATATAACCACTTACAGCTATTTATAACCACAAGACATTGGCATCCATCAGCAGCCATTTAAATGGTTTTTATGCAGCAGATTGGCGATAAACCAGCATCGTTCCCTGCAGAAAACACTATCTTCAGTCTCCCCAGACACTAAGCATCAGCTGACTTACATGCAGATGTGTAAAACACATTTGTCCTGGAATAAAAAAAAAAAAAACAGGCACCCCTACGAGTCACATAGTTGTTCATTTAACATGTCTTTCCTTTAGGAAAAAGAAAGGCTAAAAAAAAGGATTTCAACCAAATAAAAATAGAAATCTTAATTTGCCCCCAAATTGAAACTGCGTTTAATGCTTTTAGTCATAACCTGGGTTTGTAGATTTTAGATTTTGCATTAACTAGCAAAAATTCAACTATAGCATTTACTCCATTAATGACTGGCACACATTAAAAAATATCCATCGGTAAATCAACGAATGTCCCTGACTTCACCCTCTCCTTCATTTTGAAGATCTGTGCTGAAGACATTAGACTGTAAATGGACAGATTCTAGTAACAATGTGATTTAAATTCATGCCATTAACTGGAGTTCTGCCGGTGTCCTTTAAATCAAGGCTTTTCCCGTTCCCTGCTCAGCTTCTCTTTGATCTGTGTGCTATAACAACATCTGGTTATTCATGCACTTTGCATGAACTAGTCACAACATGGGTGATAGTCTTAGGATACAGAGGCAGTTCCCTCGAGTTACTGTAGAGACATTGTAGAGGAGATGGCTTATGTTTCTAAAAACGAATAGGAGAAGTCATGTTGATGTGCAATTGCCTGTTTACTCTTGAATGCACATGAGCTGGATCTGCGTAGAAATATAGTCTTTTTTGCATGATCTGAGCTACAACACAATTCAGATTTTATTCTTGATTTGAAATATGTTGTTTAGGAAACAGATCTCGTTCTTTCCCATTTCAAGTAGATGGAGCTGTATCTGCGTCACTGGAAATTGCTGCCTAGGGCTTTCAAAGATGGGCGTTGTGTGAACTGAGTGAACTTCACAAGGACTTTGATTATAGGTACATATTAGAAACCTAGTGCAGTCTTTTACTGTTCTACACTTCCTTTTGAAATGAACCTGCCATCTTTTAGAAATATGCACTGGTCATAACTTCACACAAATCAAGAACATGATCAGCTAAAGTGATAAAGTTACAGTTATATGAGCAGTGCTAAATTATATACACAGTGCTGAGTAGATCACTTACCGATTATAGTCTGTTACGATTACGATTACTACGAAAATATGTAGTTAGTAATGTAATCCATTACATAACACATTTTAGGTAATTTAATCAGAATACTTTTGGATTACTTTTACTGTAGATTACTTTTGACCTAACTTGTTTATCACATTGAATTAAATAGGATGCTCTTATATCATATTGATTTAAAAAGAAAAAATATATAATCCATTTGTTGTTATTAACAACATGAAGTGCATTAAAGATGACATTACGTCAAGGTTTCCTAAACTGGGCTTTGTGAAGAAATGGTATTTACATTTGATCAATCAAAATAACACACCAGTTTTTCATATTGAGGTGTTGCATGTAAGTTCAGTTTGCTGTGATATTGTGGTTGAGGCAATCTAATATGATTTCCATCTTTTAAAATAGTATGTGTAATATAATATTCAGACATATATAATGAGGTTATTTAATTGTACTGCATGCTAGGAATGACCCAGTGAATCAAGATGGCATAACTTGATGAAGTGATGCATATTTTTGCTCGGCCGTTAATTTAACCATGGTAACAGCATAAGAAGTAGTACAGATAGCAGTGCTCTCAAACTAGATGGAAAGTTAGTGTGAAACAGGCGTAAAGCGGCACTCTGTGCGAATGCTCCATAATACTGGTCCTCAGCGAGCTATAAATAGTAAGTAACCATAGAGCTGGAGAAAGGAAAGGCTACTATTGCACATATTGATTCTTTGACAGGGAAAGAAATGATGTCAGTTTATTAATTGATGGTTTTCTGTTCACTTGTTTGTGTTGGACTGTCTCCAGATGGAGAAACAATGATGATGATGATGAGATTTAGCCGTGCTGTAGAAACTGATATAAATTCGGGGCCCCTGCTGGGAGATACAGCATTCAGTATTAAATAACATTTCTACAATCTGCTGTTTCTCCCGGTGCCTGGTGGACATAAAAACATCGGGAAGCTTGTTATTTATTAATGTTATGCTATATTACAAAACAGCTTTAAATAAGCCGTTCCTGGCAAAATTGAGGTATTAACATAGGATCATTGTCTCACTGACTTCCTCCCATAATTCCTCTTATGAATCCATCATCTGATGCTAAATAAGAATCCATTCTGTCTGCTGAGGCCTGAGCATGTTATCGATATCTTGCGCTTCACTCGAACAAAGATGAAAACATTTAATCAGCCGTCCCTCGACTGGGAATGAAATGGGAGCAGAGTTCAATGGCGTGGACTCTGAAGTAGCACGTAATTCCCGAGCCGGCCTCCATTACGGCATTATGCGGTGGGACCGCCGGCCGATGCATCGACCCATCTGTGGCCGAGATAAGTGGGAAATCAATGGTTATTGATTAAGATCTGACTGTTACTGTCAAGCTCCTCGTCCGGCGGCCAGATGAGGCGGGTTCGTGTGGTTCAGCCCAATAAATGAGCCGCTCGGGGCAAAGACCTCTGATGGGGATATCTGTAGTATGAACTCTGACATCCTGTGACCCGACAGATAGAGCCGGTCACTTTCAGACCCATTCGGCTGTTTATATGTTTTAATGCGGCCATTTGAGCTGATGTGCCCAGTGTAGAACTATTGTTCTAATGGAGATTGTCTCTGATCCATTCATCCATTCACCTTTTATTCTATCTATCCATCATCCATCCATTCACCTTTTGTTCTGTCCATCCATCCATCCATCCACCTATCGTACTATTATTCTGTCATCCATCCATTCAACTTTCATTCTATCCATCCATTCATCCATCTATCATCCACCTATCATTCTATTATTTTGTCATCCATCCAGCCATTCATCCATTTATATATCCATTCACCTTTTGTTCTATCCATCCATCCATCCATCCATCCACCATTCTATCCATCCATCCATTCAACTTTCATTTTATCCATTCATCCATCTATCCATCCACCTGTCATTCTATTATTCTGTCATCCATCCATCCATCATTCTATCCATCCATTCGTCCACCTATCATTCTGTTATTCTGTCATCCATCCATCCATCCATTTATATATCCATTCACCTTTCGTTCTATCCATCCACGTATTGTTCTATTATTCTGTCATCCATCCATCCATCATTCTATCTATCTATCCATCCATCCACCTATCATTCTATTATTCTGTCATCCATCCAACCATTCATCCATCCATCATTCTATCATTCAATTCATCCATCCACCTATTGTATAATTATTCTGTCATCCATCCATCCATCCATCCATCATTCTATCTATCTATCCATCCATCCACCTATCATTCTATTATTCTGTCATCCATCCAACCATTCATCCATCCATCATTCTATCATTCTGTCATCCATCCATTCATCCGTCCATCCCTCATTCTGTCTTATTATCCATCCATCCATCCATTTTTAACTTTTATTTTTTTATAGAATTTTTCAAAACTTGACAAACTTGGTGTTTTAGTTACACAACTTTGTTTGAATTTCAGTTAATTTAGTTCAAATTAGAATGTTCAGACCTCAAATTCAGTGACTTGGAATTCTGAATACTGTAAAACTCTGCTGGAATAAAACACATGAGCTGGATGATCTGCAGGTCAAAGGTCATGAGTGGCACTAAACCGAACATTGCTGGAACCGCATGCATTACAGTGATTTTACCATAGTTTATAGATGTTCATAGGCACAATGCACAACAGAGACTGCATTTAATCATGTTTTACAGTCGGAAGTATCCATTTTATAATGGCAATCAATCACTTTACATCTCCTCAATGAAACTTCAAGCACTCAATGAGAGTCAGTCCATCCATGAAGCACAAATCTATATTTCACACAAGTATCTGGGCACTACATATGATTGCACCATAAACCAAGTGTGACGGCTAATTAAAACCCTAGTGATGACATAACTATGGTGAAGACGCTGTCAGTCCCTCACATGTCTGTCTAATGAACTGGTGTGGTCATATTTGTAGGCTCCTACTGCTCTTCTCGGTGTGTCCAGAATAATGCCGTCCTAAACGGACAGAAAAGACTTTCCCTGGAGAGCAGAGATAAGCCAGAGATAGACGGATAGATAGAGGGGCAAGAGAGGGAGATCGCTTCAGAGACAAGGGCAGACGCCCACCCGCGCGCTCGCCCAGACCGGAGCTCGTAATGCAAAAGCTGATGGGGCGTGATCAGAGAGGAAATGGTGAGGATCTTCCCACAATCCATCAGTCCAGCTTGAATCGATGTGTGTGGGTGTGAGAGAAAATCCTCAGTGTTCGTCTGTTCTCAGCCGTTTGAACCACTAATTTGATCAAACCCCAAATTACTTACTATTAGACTTTGATATATTGTGATGTAAAGTATTAGTTTTAGTATTTTTAATTGTAATGTTAGTGTTTTTTATATTATTAATTCAATTTTGTATAAAAAATTTCTCAATTTTGGCAGTTTGATCAAATAACGAGTCCAATAAAGTTAGAAGTCATGTTTGATAGAGATTCCAGTAATAATACTGTAGTCCTTTTAGTAACAGTATCTTTAATCCAATTTTGCATAACATGTCTCAGTTTTGTCAGTCTGATCAAATAATGAGTCAAAAAGAAATTAGATATCGTGTTTGATAGCAATTCCAGTAATAATAGTACTTTTATATTTTTAATCCAATTTTGTGTGAATAAAAAAATAAAGTCTCAATTTTGTCAGTTTGATAAAATGATGAATCATAAAGAAGTTAGAAATGATGTTTGATGGTGATTCCAGTAGTAATAGTATTTTTTTTTAAATATTGTGCAAAATTTATACATTTTAATGACTTAATTTATTTCAGTCTGAGTCAAAAAATCTTAGAAATAATGCTTAAAGGGGTCATATGATGCTTTTTTAAAGATCATTATTTTGTGTATTTGGTGTAACAGAATATGTTGACATGCTTTAATGTTCAAAAAGCACATTATTTTTCAAATACTGTACATTATTGTAAGTCCTCTATACCCCGCCTCTCTCAAACGCTTCGTTTTCTACAAAGTCCCGCCTTCCGACAAGCGCAGTCTGCTCTGATTGGCCAGCTGACCCAGTGCATTGTGATTGGCCAAACACCGCAAGCACTTGTCGGAAATGTAACACCCCTTACCATAATCGCGAGCTTCATCTTTCAAAATAAATGTAAAGACAGAGCCCGAAAGGGGAACAGAGTCGCGTGACAGACACAGTGATGAAGCTGGTATGTGTTTGCAGCACACAAGCCACGGTTAAGACAGCTGACTCCACTGTGATGTGTCTCGCTCTCTCTCTCTCTCTCTCTCTCTTCTATGTCTCACACACACACACGCGCACACACACGCACACACACACACACGATGTGCAAAACTCTGCATTTGAACAGTCAATAGCAAATACTTAAACTAATAACAAAACAGTAGCTGATTCAGAAGTGCCAGATTGTCATAGCAAAGTCAGAATGACCTCCTCTCCTAGGTTCACGAAACGGTCGTCCATAAAATGCATTGCTGTTCTGTTGTAAGTCATCTTAAAGATTCCTAAATGCATCTACTTTCGGAAGGCCAAATAAAGAGCTTTTGCTTTCGCCTAGAAACACACAGCGTCTCCCTGACATGCTGCTTCAACACTAACTGCGGTTACTGAAACCACGCCTTCTTTCTTTGCGTGCACATTTGGGCCGCATTATGCTAATATTTCCACATAGTGAGGTAGATATGTGGGGGCGTGTTAGAACGAGCCGTTTTAGGGGGGCGTGGCAGAGTCTTAACTTTGATAAAGAATATCTCTTTGGTTTTGAGACTTTAGTCTTTGCAGCTTCAGGGATCTTATCTATGCACGATCAGCTTGTAACACTCCAAAGAGAAAGGAAAACTTGAAATCGCATCAGATGACCCCTTTAATACCGATTCTAGTAAAAAAATTTTGGCAGTCTGATAAAGTAAAAAGTCTCAATTTTGGCAGTCTGATAAAGTAATGAGTCAAAAAGAAGTTATAAATCATGTTTGATAGCGATTCCAAAAGTCAAAAAGAAATTAGGAATCTTGTTTCATAGTGATGCCTGCAATAATAATGCTCTTTATATTTTAATGCACTTCATATACTTTAATGTCTCAAGTGTCTACCGCCAATTCACATACAGAAATAGTATGGTGCTATGCTGTTTTTAAACGTTCCCTACAGATTGCATTTAGACGGCAGACAAGTGCTTCAGCAAACTCAATAAACGCTGTTCTGTAATATGACAGCAATCTTGTTGTGAAAGTTTGCAAAGTAATAAAGCATTTCCATTTCTCCAAAAGGCTGATTTTGTCTGACAGCCAAATATATTTGGAAGATGAATTAAAATGAAAAGTCATGTTCCTGCGAATCTCAGCGCAGGCTCGACCCGATACACAATTCAAACCTGGTTAATGAGCATCCAGAAAACCCTTGACCTGAGCTTCCTCTCAACACAATAACTGTTTGTGTGACTCCGCAGGGCAGGTCATCACGGGGAAGAGACGGTTTATGCTGAATGATAGATGTGTCACGTTAAACAGTCATCGGGCTGGGGTGTGTTGAGGTGAGGTGAGGCCTTAATTAAACATAATGAATACTGTCACACTCACACACACTGCTGTATTTTCACCAGTGTCTGCTGTTGAGTTCACAGATGAATCACGACTACATGTTAAGATGAAAAAAAGCCTAGTTTTAGCACAGGTATTATTTTCATGATTTTGTAATTAGTTTATAATTGCTATTATTCTCAGTAATGATTCTCATTACTGCAATATTGTAGTTTTGGATAAAAGAAATCAATAAAAACTAAATGCAAGCATGAAAAATTAATACTTTACAAATGAATATGGCATTACTTTGTGATATTATTTTCATGATTCTTAAATTATTTTTTATAATTGCTATTATTCTCACTAATTATTCTCATTACTGTAATACTATGATTTTATTAAAGCAAAGTAAAGGTAGTACAACAAATACTAGCATAACACTTTAATATGGAATTGCTTTGTTATATTATTTTTATAAATGCTATTATTCTCAATAATGATTTTTATTGTTGTAATATTGTAGTGTTGGATTAAAAAGTCCAAATACTATGATTTTATTAAAGCAAAACGGTAGTACGACAAATACTAGCATGAAGTATAAACACTTTACAAATTAATAAATATATCGATTAATTTTACATCATAATAATTTACATCATAATAATTTAAATATCACAATATACTTTTTTTATTCAATTTCTCTGTTTTTTACGAAATCAAAAATAAATAAATAAATAAAACAATAACTCAGAACAAGCCAGAGGGGGAAAAAAGCAACATAATTTGCTTAAAGCAATAATTACACACTTATTTATTTATATATCCTTTTTATTTTTTGCTTTTTTTCGTTCTTGACAGGTTTTTATCATTTTTCTGGTGCACCGCAGTCTCTTTTTTCCTCTTTGGTGTTATTTTTAGCGTAATTTTACAGGATGACCCATTTTTTTACCTTTCATAAATAGTCTTATCAAAAGATTTCACAAGTATAAAAAGTACCATGGTATTACCCTGTGTATCTAGACATGGCACTATGTTAATATGCTTTTTATGTAATTTGGCATTGAACTTGATGTCACAAATCCCTCTTATAGACACTTTTATGATCCAGTTAATTCCTTTTTTCCCTTTTTCTTTTTATTGTCTATCCAGTTTCACTCTGAAATAAATCACACGTGAAGGTCGTTTCAGTGTTGACTTAATTCAGCTGTGTTTAATTGCGCATCTCTCAGTGAAATTACCCACAACCGTGAATCAAGATAGTGACTTTAAAAGTTGTGGCGGTGTTTTCAGATGCAAAAGATGCAAATGAAAAGTCACACGAACCCAGACTGGCTTGATTATATCGTTCACAGCGCTTTATGGGACGAGTCATTTATCAGAGATTTACAGTGTTAGCATTCAGTGATTGAAACAGAAACCTCTTCCACCTCCACACATATGCGGCGGCTCAGTGCTAATATGCAGCAGACTGAACGCATTAGACGAGCTGAAGAGGGTGTGTGTGTGTTCTGAGAGGCCTGTGAGAATGAAAAGCAACTTTTGAACTTGATAAATGAGTGTTTGAGACTGAAGTGACTCCTTCACTACTAAACTCTGCTCTCCATTTACCCCCAAACCCGTTTCCAAGGTCTTGAGCGCAAGGCAAACAGTGTTTTTCTCTTCTGATCTGGTCTGTAATTGTTTACACACCGCTGCGAGTGAGTGTGTGTGTGTTCGACGGCGGAGATTTGACCCCGCTGTGGTGCATGTGTCCTTACATGGTGTTCCTCCACTCACAAATATTCACTTATCCGTAATATTTACAGATTCACAGTTTGGATGGGAGGAACGTGCAAGCAGACAATAAACCAAACGCACAGATGATGTGCAAACCACATACTTCTGGAAGGGACCAGAGATTTATTAGCGCACTATTATAGAGTCTTGTTTTTGTATTTTAACCATGCAACACTAAACTAAGAAGAAGATGCATGATGCTCATGTGATGAGGAGGAGACTTCTCTTTATAACTTGAACTGTTTTGAAGGTGCTTTGTGTAATTCCCTCCAAAATGCATTTAAAAATGACATTTAATTCATCAACATTTTTTTTTGTTATTGTTTTTTTAATTAACTTTTCAAAATGTTTCTCTTTCAATTAAAAATGTTATTTTTAAATTTGTAATTATTTTTTTTAAAACATACATTTTTATTTTATACTAATTATTGCTCTGATGTTCTTTCATTGCAACACACTCTGAGTTGTGTTTTAATTAAATTCTTTTAGGTGAACTAAAAATTGGTCAATATTTGTCATACAGTAAGTGTGTAGCTCTATAAAGGGAATACAGATAGTAGCTCAGTGTTATTTTAGCATTATTTATGCAGCAGATATTAATAATAGCTATTATTATATTATTATTATTTTTGCATTTTTAATTGTAATTTTATTTAAATTTTTTATATTTTTTGAGTAACACTTTACAATAAGGTCACATTGGATAACATTAGTTATTGCATTAACTAACATTATCTATCAATAAGCAATACATTTCTTACAATATTCCAAGATTTCAAAGATCTCATGTGCAAGGCATCCGTGAGCGTGCATGTTGATGTGCGTATTTTTGTTAAAATTCTTTGTTAACATTCATTAACTGTTCATTGTTAAGGTTAACTCACTTCCATTACATAATGTTAGCAGATACAGCTTTTGGTTTTAATAATGTGTTAGTAAATGTTAAAATGAACATTAACTATGATTAATAAATGCTTTAGAAGTATTTTTCATTGTTGACTTTACAGTTAACTAATGTGACCTTTTTGTAAACTGTTACCTAATTTTGTTGTGATTTTTGTGATTTTTAGTAGTTTTTACTTTTTAAAAATATTTCTCAACAGTTTTAATTTAGTTTCATTTTTTAGTTAATCATTTTAGTACTTCTACTTAAAAATAATTCAGGTAGTTGTTAGTTCTAATTTTCAATTTAAAGTTTTTCATTTAATGTTTTATTTTATTTCCGTTACAAAAATTGTTTTTGAATAGTTTTAGTTTTAGTTGATAATACCAACATTAGCTTAAACCATTTGATGAGATCTCTGACTTTCATTACTGATTCTGGTGGCTTGGTCGATCTAAATGCATCTTCAGAAAATCTAGAGGAGACCAATATGATTACAGAAGTCTTTTTTTTCTGACCTGAACTTAATCTAATTTCTGTCTAGGAGAAACAATTGCGATATTAAAGAAAGTTTTTGTTTTCCTATACCTGTAGGTGGCTTAATTCACAAGGATGAGCTCAGCGTCCCCTTCAAAAAGGGAGCACAACTTTTTTAGCTGATCCTGGAAGATCTGGGTCAGATTTTAAAATACACACAAATACATCAGCAGAAGTTTAATGCATTCAGGCTGGTTCTTTCTACAGTCCAAAACTGCACCAAAGACAGGACACATGCTCACTTAAAGGGACCGTTCACTTATCCTTTGCTCACCCTCAGGACTTTCTTTCTCCCATGGAGCACAAAAAAAGATATTTAGCAGAATGTCCATGCTGCTCTCTTCCATGCAATTCATGTGAAATATGGATGTATGCTATTAAGCTCCAAAATGGGACAAGAAGCACCATAAAATAGTGCATTTGACTTGGTTGTGCATTATATTTCATGTTTTATGAAACCATACAATAGCTTACTGTGAGGAACCGCATTGAAATCATTATTAACAAAAATCCAGACTGGATCAACATGAAGGTGAGTAAATGACAGAATTATGACTTTTGGGTGAACTATCCCTTTAAAGTGCAAACAAATGCTGCACACATGCTCGTTACGCAAACATTTACAAACACGGCCATCTGTTGTTCAGATCCATTGTTGCTTCGTGCAATTATTCCAATTTTGCCTAAAACGCTGCAGGTCTCAGAGGGGGGTAAGGCTCGTCCTTCATGCCTAAAACAGCGGGAGCTCTGTGTGGTTTGGGGCGATGGTGTGATTGTTTGAACAAACAGACTGCCCCACTGCACATTTTTAATGCATCACCTCTGTTGCAGTGCAAGTATGAAAGAAAGAGCGAGAAAAACATCCTCCATTGCCATAAAAGCGCCTGATGCATAAAACCTGAGCAGCATGCATTAACACCAGCATGCGCTCACAGGCATATGCACATCAATATGCATGCTCACGGATGCCTTGCACATGAGATCTTGGAAATCCATGTGAGTTTATATGTTGGAAGTAGTGTTTCTCAGCTGGTTTCGCTTCAGGACCTAGATTTGACACTTGACACTGGAGCAAATGGTGACTCAGTAGTTCACATTACTTTACTCTTAGTCACTTCATGTATTTTTACTGTATGGTGGCTATCTGATCATGTGAAGACGAGTGTAACACCCCTTCAAGATGCATTTAAAAAAGGACATCTAATTTATTTATTTAAGTGACTCAGTAGTTCACATTACTTTACTCTTAGTCACTTCATGTATTTTTACTGTATGGTGGCTATCTGATCATGTGAAGACGAGTGTAACCCCTTCAAGATGCATTTAAAAAAGGACATCTAATTTATTTATTTAAATTTATTTACTTTTTTTTTTTTTACATTTTTTTAAATTGAATTTATTTACTTTATTAATTTCTTTTTTTTTCATTTTGGTTTTATTTAATTTCCTGCATTTTTCAGATGCTGCATTGATCAGATGTTGTTCTTTGCAGCAGAATAGTGTTATTTTACTATTATTTCTATAATTTTATTGTTATTATTATTTTATAGCTTTTATTTATTTATTTTCAGTTGTCATGTTAATTTTAGTTTATTTTTTTTGTGATTTTGTTTAGTGAATTTTTGTCATTTTTATTAGTTTTTGCTTTTTTTAAATATTTCTAAACCGTTTATTTATTTATTAGTAGTGAATTAGTTAATTAGCAATTTAGTTTTATTTCAGTTTTAGTTTTCAGTTAGTCATTTTTGTACTTCAGCTTAAACTTGTTTCAGTTCATTATTTTATTTTAAGCTAATAATTTTCATTATTTAGCATTGTTTTCCCCCCAAAACAGAATGGACCTGAAACCAATTTTTCAGTTTCATCCCACCATTTGTGAACCACTGATGTCAAATCAAGCTGGAAACACATTCCTCATATCCAGGACTGTGTGTGATGAAATACGCACCCACACACATTTCACAATCATCTTGTGCAGCAAACTGTAGAGAAAGGGCAATTCTTTCAGACACCTCCAGCAAAATAAGGCCCACTCCCATCTTCTCGTGGAATACAGTGACCAGACGGTGACCTTGGATAGCTGGAGTGTCTCCTATCACTGTGAGAACACCGCTAGGCCACACCCCCTATGACTGACTGAAAGATTGACCCCTCCCACTCGCAGCATTCAGCCTTCAGCAATTCACAAACACGAGATCTTCCCATGGAAAGCTTCAGGAAGTGGCTTATGCATCCTGTTTTTTTATATTTGAATGTCATGAGCTAAAAACAGGAGAAAGGATTTTGTTTTAAGGAGCATCTTTTATCTTTTAGATCAACGCAGTGTCATGACTATATTGCTGCTGTGATTTGTCAGTTCAAGGGATGCATTTCTGCACGTTTGTTGCATTTAATTTTTCTTTGAAGTCCATTTAAAATGTTAGTCAAGGTTTCATGCACCCAAAACAGCCATAATTAGCACTGCTTGCTAAGGTAGGACTATACTTCAATGACGTGCATACGCATGAATGATCCCTCAAATCATGCGGCTTGTTGAAGAAAACTGTGCTAATAGCTTTCTGAGTGATCACATTTTTTCATTTGAATTCAATGGAAGCCATTTAGCAACATGTTAACAATCAATCAAAATTCATTAGCAACTGATTTAGCAACCACTTTAGTTTTGCATGGGAAAACACTATAAAAATATAATTCTATAAATTCATATGTGATCAAGTCAATTATTTCTACAATTGAATTGGTAAATAATTAAGTGTTAGCGAACGATTAGTTTTAAAATGGCAAGAAAATTTCCTGCTTTTGCTATGTAACTTTAATGTACACTTTTGTGGTTGCAGCTTTTCAGCTTCTCGCACCATTACTGTTTTTTTGCAGCAACAGCATCCGTCTGGATGTGCCTGTAAACTCAATAAAAAGACAATGAGTTGTGTGTTCGGTGCAGGTTGGCTACATTCCTACAAGCCATGCTGACGTGGAGTTTGAGGCCAGAGAATCAATATACAACACAGAAATCATTGACTCGCTGGATGTGAAGAACCGGTAGTATATCTCCAGTGACTTGGAACGTTCCTTTACAAACACCTTCTGAGTTTTATAAAGCACTTTATCCGCCAGCCGTTTGGCACCAAATCCAGTGCTCGGATGGTGCTTCTTTTCATTTGCACGTCCCAATGAGAGCTTGATTATTGAGAAAAAGAAATGCGAAATTTAGAGTATTTACTGGTTGTTGATGACAGAGAATGCAGCTGGCTGTAGTTCAGTGGCCTCCAAGTTTACAAGCTTACAATGATAGCTCACTTACAGGAAAATGAATGGTTTCAGAGGACGGAAAGATCAGATAGGGGTCGTGGTCACTGTCAAATGGGAGGTTATGGAAGTGTGTATTTAGGGGCCAAGTTGGGTCATACAAAGTATAATACTCACTTTTCAAGGGCAGTTTGTTCACCCTTTAAAAGTTTTTCTTTTGTGTCTTACAGTTTTCTTTGGGCCTTCCCTAAACTTGGATCAGATGAAATAAGTCATGAATCATCAAATGAGACCAAGAGGACACCAAAGTGAAAGTAAGTCTGTATATTTGCAATACGTGACACAATAACCACACCACCAATTGGCTAAAAGGAATAAAACATGCCTGTCAATTTGTACGAATTTAGCATAACTTGCCCACTTCGTATATTTCTGGAGTCCTGCAGAATATTTTGATTTACAATCTTTAAGGCCATTCTGCAATTTTGAATGGATTCGCCTACTGTTTTTTTGCTTTTATTTGCGCTACGTTTTTCCAGTCTTCACCAAAATTGGTGCAGATTATCTTCAGATGAATCCTCATGGACTGCAGCAATTCAGCTTTTTGTATTCAACACTATTTTCCAGAAACGTAATTTTCTAATGCAGATGCCAAGAAGTAAGTGGCACTATACTGTATATCGGCATTACTTCATTCATATTGTCATGAAACTTTATATGTGTTGTTTTCACAATGTCTTGAGGTTGTAGCGCCACCAACTGGTGTTATGAACAAAAATGATAAATGAATAAAATGGAAAAAAAATAAAACTGCTGGGGTGCTAGAACTAAACAAATCCACTGAACTTTACAATGCATGCCTTTTTAGCTTGCACAGCCCTGTAATTTTATCCTATTTTTAGAATAACTTTGGTGATATGATTTAAGCAGTTTCATCCTACAGCATGAGACTCTCAAATCTAATCATCAGATGTACATGGAATATCTTTGACCAAACACTGATGCTGTTCTCAGGGTCAATAACACAACATCTAGTAAAGAGGAAAATAAGAGATTCTGAAGATGCCTGAGGTAATTGCCAGTGATTCTTATCGTCCAATACACTAAACCAAGCACTTCAGAAATGTCAGAGGAGATAGAGGCCTACAGAGGGCCAAATGTCGATGCTGATAAGCGCGGTTAGTTATCTAACGGTTGTGCAGGTCTGCAGGGGACAAACCAGCAATCAGTAGGTCATTAAGATGTTTTAGGCTCAGAATCAATATTTATAGTCATTAGTTACTGACTCCAACCAACCAAACAAAACCAAACCACACCTCTCATTACATCAGAGTTAAACAATCATCCATCTGAAAAAAACTAAACAAAACAGAAGTGCTTATTTCGTAATTTAGGGTAATAGATTTCTGATTGTGTTGTCTATATATGAATGTGATGGAGGAGTGTGTTTGTTTGAGAGCTGAGTTCTCGATCCAGCTCAGAGAACTTCTCAGCGCTTGGGTTAATCAATTAACCGGGTGGTTGGGTGTAAATACACAAACACCGGCAGTTAATTCTGTGTGTTGTGAAGCAAAGACAAGAGAGCTGCCATGGCAGCGGTGTATCACACATTCAGTGATCTTTGTATATATAACGCACCTTATTATCAGCTGTATGTTCTCGAAAATAATTTTAGTCGTGAAACTTTATTGTGTTTACATATTAATAATTAAACACTTACAATATAATGTTTAAAAACACACAATCAACACAAAACATCCATATATAGATATATTAGTTTTTTTCTATTCGTTTTTTAATATGTCTATATAGTATTTATTATTTTTATACAATTTAATTATTTTAGTAATTAAACTTTAAAAGAGATGTAACACTTGAAATGATATGTATTATAGAAATTATATGTATGTGTATATTGTAAAAATTATATGTATTAAATATTTTCTTTATAAATTTATTATATATTACATATTTTCATTATCATCCAGGTGGATGCTGCACACTGGTGGTGGATGAGGAGATACCCCCTGACAATGTAAAGCGCTTTGAGTGCCTAGAAAAGCGCTATATAAAATGTAATAAATATATATTTTCATTATTGTATATTACATATTTTATTTAAATTTTCTTTGGGGTTTTTTTCTGTATAATTTTTTTCTGTATAATGCCCATTTTCCACAAGTTGATATGATTCTTTTGGGTCTTCATGAAAAGTCTATAGCATACTTTGATTAAAATGGTAGTGTAAAACAGCACCATTTTTACCCTGTCAAAAACAGATCCATTCACAGCGACCAGTTTCGGTGCATGTCCCTTTAAATTATAATGAGCTACTGCTCACCCTGCCCCCTGGGTGAGCAGTTCTCTGAGACAGTAAATTTTAGTGTAACTTGCTAACTTGTACATTATTAGGAAAGGTGATTTGCAAAGAAAAACCTTATACTCACTTCTTCTGGAGGTGAAGCTGGATCACGAATGTTTTGTGCAAACATGAACGCATTTAGGTAGATTGGGGGGCGCATTACCTTCAAAAACAAAAGTTATCCACTGCGTCTGATGTCGGGAGTAAATGACGACTGCTATGTTCATTATTACATGCTACAACAAAACACCTCAATCGCTTAGGAGACATTCTTGTCTTCCCCTGCACCGGAGTCGAAACGATGTCGGACTGATGACAGCTCACTCAGAGTGGGTCTATGCTAAAACGGCCGTGTCAATCAATAGTCGTGGGAGGGGCCTGTGCAGAACTACTTTGCCAAGAATCTGTGAATGGCTTGATCTGAGACTTATGATTTGTGGGGATTTTTTTTTTATCGTTATATGGTGGTTGTGTACACACACTGTCAACACACATTTATGTTCAAACACCATGCAAAAATGAATTTTGCATGTGATGTCCCCTTTAAAATAAAATAAAAAAAAATATATATATAAAAGGTTTCTCCTTTTGCCAGCAAATGGGTTTGGAAGGACATAAAGTTGCGTAAATAAAGACCGGACCGTTTCTTAATTGTAACTAGTATGTCAAGCAGATGTTGAACGATGTGCTGCGTTTATATTTTGTCACCGTCAGCTTTTACCGTGAAGCACCGTTAAAGGTGTTCCAATAGAAAGTGTCATGAAAACACAGCTGGCCTTTCATTTGTGTGAGAGCTGACTAAACATGTACACATAAACTGAAACGACTTCATCAACGAGATTTGCATGCATGAGTAATAGAGGACGCAGCCCGCGCTGTTAGCTAAACGTCACGTCGGATTTAGAAACCACATCCACAGATGCGAACACACCGGCCTGTATGAAACTTCAGCTGATTAGCATGTCTGAGCTTTGTGGCGTTTACAAACTCATCTACATTAGTGTACTTGTCTGGATTAATATGTCAGGCCGAAGGCAACCTGCTAACATTGAGTATCAGCAGCTATCTTAATGAACAGCACCAATTATTTAATCAAAATATAACAGAACTCTCATCTTTGAACGTGAAAGTAGTCAGAGAGAGTGATGTTTTGAATGTATCACATGCCTTTCATTCAGTGATTTGAATGAAATCACCACTTATGATTTCAATAGGCAATATTATACAAAGAAAAACCATCTCTCTATGATGCCATGGCGCAAAAACACAACAATAAAGGCCCAAAACAAAAAAGAAACACACGACTCCCATATTTCCAATTAAACTGCATGAGCCAAATGAAGCTCTGAGACTCTCAAAAGGGGAAGAGATAAACCCTGCCTGGAAGCAAAGACTTAAAGGTAGACGGGTTTCTTTTTGATACCTGCCGCGCGTCTCCCGAACTCATCCGCCAAGCTCAGCTCAAAGGTCAGGAAAGCGTCTACCAGCTTTCAGCAGGTGCACGATTTCATCCTGAAACGTATCCGACATAAAAGCATATATCACTCTTATATTCAAGGTCAAGTTTTTGGCTTTTAAAATACAGAAACGAGCAAACAAATATGTTAGCGAACAGATTCAGAGACAAAAGCCAGGCCGATCTCCTGTGACCTGGACTTATAAATAGCCATCTGGAGCAGACGCCGTGTCTTTTATAAGCAAATTAAATCAGTGATGTCCTTTTCTGCCGTTTCAACTGCAAAGAGAATCGGATAATAATACGTTGCCGCTTTGACAGCGCGGACGTCACCTGATCTCTTGTCCGACATAACAACCTCTTACTCTCACTCAACACTTGACAATCATAGTCTCAAAGTCTTAGTCTTTTTTTTTGCATTTATTGTTTTCAAAAACTTTAATTATGTTTTAAGTTAAAGTGCATTTCTCACTATGTGACCCCTGTGAAATGTTATTCGCCTGTTTGCAGTGGAAGTGTTCTTATTATTTTCAATTCGCACTTCTGTGCTCTTATTTGATTCTGTGGGCCATTAATAAGAACATAATGATCAGCTTTACTGATGAAAACAGTTCCGGCACATAAATGAGTGTGGCTTTAGGTGTTTTCCTCTCATTAGGACAGTGAATAATGTGCACACGCAACAGCCACGGGGCTTCATTGAAATCTGATACACTGATATATGTTGCTTTCAGCTCAGTCCAACTTCTCATTCCTCTGTAGATCTGATTGATTTGCTTTTGTGCTGTTTTATAGTGTGAATGTATTGTCAACACAAGCCTGCACATGGATCCACGTCGACTGGTTTGTGGTAAGTTTTGCCAGGGCATGTTTTTAAATGCATAGTTCACCCAAATATGAAAATGATCATGTTATTTCAAAGCCATATTAAATTCTTTCTTCTATGAAACACAAAGTTAATTTGCACATGTCTTGGGTCCTTTTTTCCATATGAATGAATGAGGATGGATGCTTTCGAGCTTAAAAAAAATCACAAAAAGCACAGTAAAAGCATTTCTCATTTTGTGAGAAAGAGAACAAAATGTAAGTCATTGTTCACAGAAAATGACATCAAATGTCACTGGTCTTTTAACCAATTCCCATTGACGTGTTATATTTGAATATATTTGAATGCTAATGAAATTTCAAAGCTGTAGCTCAGTGAAAACAGTCTAAATTTCAATATATTTCAGGATATTCCGCACATACAGGTATTTCATGAATTTAATCAATTTTATGTTGCTGTTGCTTTTTTGTTTGTTTTTTGTTTTTTTGGAGCATGGTAATTGATGTGCTTATTGTGTTTTGTTATCGAATTAGTCTATAACATTAATACAGATATAACAGATTTTTTTGTGGTAAACTATTGATTTAATTCCGGTCTATGTCAGACTATTTTGATGCTTAATAAAATTAATCTATAAAATTAATGACAGGACCTTTCAAACATAATAGTATTTTTAGTTGTTGTGGTAAACTGATTGTTTAATTTCAGTCTATTTAAGTCTATTCACACTATTTTGGTACTTTTTTTGGTGTTTAATAAAATTAATCTATAAAACAAATGACAGAATTTAAAAAATTAGTATTAATAAGTTTAAAAAATTTTTGTAGTAAACTATTTCTTTTAGTCTTTTTAAGTCGAATCAGACTACTTTGTGGCTTAATAAAGTAATCTATCAAATAAATGACGGAATTTGCCAAAAATAAGATTTGATTTCAGTCTCTTCAGACTATTTTGGTGCTTTTTTGGTACTTAATAAATTTAATCTATACAGTTAATGACAGAATTATTTATTTTGTTGTAAACTATTTAATCTCAGTCTATTTCAATCTATTTAGACTTTTTTAGTACTTTTGGTGCTTAATAAAAATGTATTTATAAAACGAATAACAGTCAGTACTTGACAAAAAATTAGATTTTTCATTGTTGTGGTAAAATATTTGTTTCATTTCTGTCTATTACATCTAATTTGGAACTTTCTTTCCAGGAACATTTTAGACGGACGTTCATCTAAGTTTTTTTTTTTTATGTTACTACTTGTTTCAGAATGTTCAGAGAACATGTATCATTGTAATATTGTTTGAAAATGATCAAATGAAATGTTTGCATAACCGTTTTTTAAACAAAAAAAGGACTTTTTGAATGTTCAGAGAGCAACGTTAAAAAAAACGTTCTTAGAATATTTTTTGTTGACTATATTTCTGGTGTATATAACACTACTCTATAAAATGAATAACAGAATCTGTCAAAAAAACATTTTTCATTGTTGTGGTGAGCTGTGTTGACTTGCAGACCTGTGTGTGTTCATAACTAAAGGAAGACAAAGCATGCAGTATGTTTGGAATAAATCCACTAAGCAAAGCAGTTGTGCTTCTCTCCCGCCAGGAAGCTGCATTAGCATTACTGAGCCGCAGCGCCGCGGGATCAAAGAGGCTTTGTCCTGTGAGGCGTGAGGGTCGTGCAGGTATGGGGCAGACGCGGCCTGACCCCAGACTACAGGGCAGCAGAGACACAATCTGCTCCGAGACCCACTCCTGTGCTCATCGGCCATGATGTGATGGTCACTGAACGAGAAGCTGCTCTGTGAAGATACCACAGTGTCCCGGGGAGAGATGGGAAGGTTTGATAACCGTGTACACGCTCACACGCACCAGCACAGACGGGCGAGGGGCTGTTTATGCATTTCCTCGCTGTGAGATGGCTCTCAGATCTGCAGAAGCACTCGATAACCGAACATCCGTAGGAAAATGGCGGCTGATTTGTTTTTATTTGCTAGTTTGCATTCTTAGAACGTTCTGGCAAGGTTCTCTCAAAGTTACGAACAAACGTGATGCTACTAGAATGTAGTTCAAAGTTATCAGGTTGTTAAAGGAATAGTTCACCCAAAAATGAAAATTCTGTTATTAATTACTCATCTTCGGAACACAAATTAAGATATTTTTGATGAAATCCAAAAGCTTTCTGACCCTCCATAGACAGCAAGCATCCTACCATGATCAAGCACAGAAACGTAGTAGGGACAGAGTTAAAACAGTCCATGTGACATCAGTGGTTCAACCTTCATTTTATGAAGCTACGAGAATACTTTTTGTGTGCAAAGAAAACAAAAAGAACAACTTTATTCAAAGATTTCTTCTCTCCCGGGACATTCCGCCAGTATTATCGAGAGTACCACGACACATGCGTGTGGTGCTGCTGACGTAGAACACGCTTGTTTATGATGAATAAAGGTCTTTCGGATTTGGAACGTTTTTAGTTTGGAACGCTTTTTAAATGCTTTTTAAATGTTACTTTATGTATTATTCCTATAATGTGTGCAGAATGATAAAATGGAATGTTCACTTAATGTTGCGTAACCATTTTTAAAACATTTCAAAAACTGGACATTGTGAACATTTAAAAAACATTGAAACAGTGTTAATGGAACATTCATTCAAAGTTATCTGGTCTTTAGTAATGTTCTCAAAATGTTAGCACAAAAACATAATTAATCTATTGTTAATGGAACTTTTTTCCCATTTTAGATGGATGTTTTTTTTGGATGTAACGTTTTTTTTTTATGATAAAATGGAATGTTTAAAGGGGTCATATGATGCGATTTCAAGTTTTCCTTTCTCTTTGGAGTGTTACAAGCTGATTGTACATAGATAAGATCCCTGAAGTTGCAAAGACTAAAGTCTCAAAACCAAAGAGATATTCTTTATCAAAGTTAAGACTCTGCCACGCCCCCCTGAAACGGCTCGTTCTAACACGCCCCCACATATCTACCTCACTATGTGGAAATATTAGCATAATGCCACCCAAATGTGCACGCAAAGAAAGAAGGCGTGGTTTCAGTAACCGCAGTTAGTGTTGAAGCAGCATGTCAGGGAGACGCTGTGTGTTTCTAGGCGAACGCAAAAGCACTTTATTTTTATTTTTTATGTGTGTGTGTGTGAGAGAGAGAGAGAGAGAGAGGGGGGGGGGGGGGAGGGGGCGATAACAGAGGGGGGTGCGCGTATCGCACCGT
>NW_015505235.1:554238-563008 GCF_001515645.1 Sinocyclocheilus grahami | reverse complement strand
TGGTAAAACTAATGACATTATTTACTGTCTTTACATTTATTTTGAAAGATGGCGATTATGGTAAGGGGCGTTACATTTCCGACGAGTGCTTGCGGTGTTCGGCCAATCACAATGCACTGGGTCAGCTGGCCAATCAGAGCAGACTGCGCTTGTCGGAAGGAGGGACTTTGTAGAAAACGAAGCGTTTGAGAGAGGCGGGGCATAGAGGACCTACAATAATGTACAGTATTTGAAAAAGAATGTGTTTTTTGAACATTAAAGCATGTCAACATATTCCGTTACACCAAATACACAAAATAATGATCTTTAAAAAAGCATCATATGACCACTTTAATTAATGTTCGCATAAGCATTTTAAAAACAATCCTGGACTTTGTAAATGCACTCAAACACTTAAAATGTATTTTTGTTAGCTGGATATACTTAGAGAAATGCAAACTAGATTTTTGCATTTTTGCCCATCTCACAATGCTAAGGCCTGCTAGGTAGTTTCTAGGGAGATGTGGTCAAGTTTAAATGTTACTACTTGTTTCAGTAGTAACATTTCCACAATGTTTAAAAATGAAAAGAATGGAATGTTCACTTAATGTTCACACAACCGTTTTAGAAACTTGACCGTGTGAACGTTCAGAGAATGTTAGCAAAACTTTCTTAGAACATACTTTTGTCATCTGAGCTTTTTTGTCTATTTTATCATGTCTAATCAGGTAGAAAAGTAACAGCACACTTCTCTTCAAATTCAAAAATATCTTCTTTAGTCCATCACTACAGTTAAAGTAAACTACTCCTAACTTGTCTGGTGGACTGTCTGGCCAGTGTTATCAAGTTTAGCGCTCTTATTTGGATAAATGCGGTACCACAGGTCCAGATGGAAGAAATAAGTCTCCTATAGGGGATTCATTAACTCAAATCCCCCTAAATTGCAATGCTTCAGAGTAAATTGGAAATGCAGCACTTGATGCTGATTAGATGAGAGACTCCAGAGCAGAAGAGCAGACTGACTCATCTATTACACAAGCCAGTCTGGACTGAGTCACATGACATCATTTCAACACGTCTCATGTTCACATATTTGATCTGGTCCATTAGTTGCATTTATGAATGTTGGTGGAGATGTTGAGATTAATTTAAAGTGCCTGAGGATACTGTGTAAATAGTAATCATTCATAATCATTCAGTACTATAGTATGTTCAAAAGTTTGGGGTCAGTAAGATTTTTTTAAATGTCTATGAAAGATGTCTTTTATGCATTTGTTTAATAAAAATACAGTAAAAAACAGTAAAATTGTGAACTATTATTACAATTTCATATAACTATTTTCTGTTTTAATATAAATTAAAAAGAAATTTATTCCTGTGATGCAAATCTGAATTTTCAGCATCATTACTGCAGTCTTCAGTGTCACATGGTCCTTCATAAATCAGTCTAATATGCTGATTTGATGCTCAAGAAACATTTTCTCAATGTTGATTTTCAATGTCAAATTTATTTTTTTGGCTTTTTGAAAACTTTTTGTTGTTGTTAGGATTCATTGAAGAATAGAAAGTTTTTAAAAAATGAAATACTAATCTTTTCTAACATCATAAATCTTTTACTGTCACTTTTGATTCATTTAATGTGTTCTCGCTTAAGAAATTCTTAAGAAAATTAAGAAAAAAAAAAATCTTACTGACCCCACACTTTTGATGGTTTGGTATTACTTGAACAGTTAGTATGCAGAGGCCTGATTTTAAAGGTTACGCCTCTCGTTTCTGTAACACTAATTCCAAAAATACACACTAATTTCAAACAGTCTGCCACTGGCCAGCCAACCAGATAACCCCACCCCCAAACCCACACGATTGGCTGAGCCAATGTTGCTGTGTTACCTAAGCTATAAATGTCTTTCTTACATGTGTCTCTGCATAATAAACTGGAATAGTAAGACGTATTTGACTCAAAGGTCAAGATTTCCAAATTGTTGGAGATCTTGCACAGTCGTTCTTGTGGTTGGTTGTGTAATACAGTGTGGGATGGATTTCTTGACAAATAATTCTCAAGATATCAGTTCACACGGTCTGCAGTGATGCATCACTGGGTGGATTTGTCAATGGACAGTATAACTAGTGCAATAGTTGTCTCATGAACTCAGTGTGCAAGCATTTGTGATTGCAAACAACCATAGATTGAACCTGAGCCTCTATTTTGACTTGAACTAATAAGAAACCAGCTAGCAAGCACTTTAGCTTTTGTGGCGGTGGGTTTTGTTTGGGCAAACAACACTTATGTTTGCTTCATAAAATGCAAAAATATAGTTAAGAACTGCTTTTGTGATGTAGGGGTCATGGTACGATCCGAAATGGGTTCCATTTTGAAATCAACCGTGACATTCAACTGCAGAACAAATCCAACATGGCGAACTTCTCCATCTGCATGCATGCCATGATTTGACTCCATTCCTCTGAGCAAAAGAGGGTCAATACATGCTAATAAGAACTGGAACGCTAACGGCCAAAGAGTCAGTGGGCAAATGCCAGCGTGATGCCCTGGGGCCGAAAGCAGGCGCAGGAGCACTAAGTCATATTTACCCTGCGACTCCGCAAGCGGCCATACCTCAGCACAAAATAGGTTCATCAGGGATGAGCACTACAAGCAATTTCTGCTACTCAACATTGAGCACCATGTAATCTTTCCCAGGTGCAGCGTTCTCCAATTCCTGAGTGACTGATCTATGACGCTCTTGAGAAACCCAAACTGCTACTACACAAGCTGAAGTACCACAGTGCAGGAGATGTGCTTGAGTTTGCGTTTGTTGATGTCTGAAGAGATTTATAAAGGCCTAAGGACTCCATGAACCTCTACATTCAACACAAAGGAGTCATTTAGCAGATGCTTTTAAGCACAGAAACTTGCTGTACATTTATTACAGGTTTAGTCTTTCTAGTGTAGTCTTTATCAAGGTTATAATGATGATAATGAATGAATCATCATCTTTAAAGAACTAATTCACCCTAAAATTAAACATTTTACTGTCAGTTATTGAATTATCGTTTTTTCATTCATTCAATCATCTGATTTGTAAAAACAATCCTTTAGGAATGAATAAAGTTACTTTGTCATTTAACTTATCTGTTCAAAGACAATAATTCATTCAGGAAATAATCAAGTGACTTTATTCATTCAACCAATTTGTTCAGAAACACTGATTCATTCAGAAATTATATTCAGACTGTATATATATAAGCGAGTCATTGACTCATTCTTTTAACTGATTCATTCAAAGACAATCATTCATTTAGGAATGAATCAAGTGAGTCTTTAGAATCATTCATTCAACCAATTTGTTCAAAAACACTAATTCATTTAGGAATGAAACAGGTGATCTTTATGATGAGTCACTGAATCATCCATTCAACTGATTTGTTCATAAACAGATTCATCTTTATATGTGAATTCATTTACCCAATTCATTCAAATTTGCACTGATTTATTCAAAAAGCAACAAGTTAATCATTAAATTGTTCACCCCAGCATACAGTAATGCTCACTTTTCACAATTCATTAAATTCCCAAAGATAAAATCTAATTTTGCATATTTTTTCCGTTGGTGTTCCTCTTTCAATCAAAAGTGCATTCAGTAACAGAAAATGGCTTGTGAGCGTTATGCCCTCAGAGCATCTCTCAGTGTCAATGCTGAATTAGTCAGCAAAACCAGCGTGTATGTTGACTCAGAGCTTCATTCGCAAACACAGGAGGGCAAACAGTGTTTTATCTTTTCGTTTAACACTGTGTGTTCTTATCAGACGGCTATCTCAGGTGCTGGTCCATTCATGCTTTCCCCCTAAAGCGCTTTCTGCTTAATCGCACCCGCTTGTGGAGCACCAGTTAGAGTTTATTCAAGAAGAAACTCATTAGCCTGCGAGAACAAATTGCATCTATTCATGCAACAGCAATTACATTCAGAAAGAAAATGATATTGTGTTAAAGAGAAGGTCCCGCTCACGACTGAGTGTACAAAATCACGCTGTAAATGTGAATGGAGGCACTAAATGAAGCCACGGCTTTTGGCGAGTGCTCAATGAGCCCTTAAAAGGTGTGAATGGATGACGAGGGGAAAAGGAAGCGTGTGCAAATATGTGGCCGCTGAGAAGGTGTTGTAAGAGCTGTGTGGGACCAATGTCTCCCTGCACCGTGTGTGTGTGTGAACAGAATGCTAATTGGCCACCAGGCTTCATGTGGGCAGGAGGCGACTCATTAGCACTGCTGCATCCGTATCTGCGCTAAGCTGCCATCGAGCTCCATGGCTCTGGGTGCCGTCCAGCTTCTACATGCCCCGAGGAGAGAAGGAATGGAGATGTGTAACAAGCACACAGTCTCGGCTGAAGTCTCGCTGTTCATCTCATATTAAGCACCCTCACGATTGATCTCCGAAAGGTCTGTCCAATCGGTCACGATCGGGTACCGTCCACCCATCTGCTGAGGATGTTGGCCCCGGGCCCGGAAGTCAACAAATGGGCCCGTGGGAACAGGGTGACCTCCACACTGAATGCCAGCGATCGCGCCGACATGTCCTCCCCGGCGATATGACAGTGGAAAACATGGCCTCCGAATGGGATAGCCAAACAACATCCTGTGGTTAAAGATGTTTAGCTAAATCAGGCCCCGGATCGTGACAATAGCTGTTTCATAACCTAGTGAGCTTATATTGGCAGCGTCCTGAATCAAGTTGAACCTTGTAAGTAATTGGAAACGCTCGACATACTGTAGGCAGGAACTCACAAGAAGTGTATGGGAAGCTCTTGACAGAAACATTGACTGAAATCTGCTTAGCTACTAACCCAGAAAACATAGCACATTGTAATATATTTAAGAAATACAATATAAATAATTATTATATTATATTATATTATGTTATATTATATAAAGCATTGTTCTTTGCCGTTCATACAATCCCAGAATGCATTGCACAATCTTATTGAGTTACAAAAATGTATGCTTGAAAAATGCATGAAAATATTTATTAATATTTGTATATATTTTTTTAAATATGTAATATGTTTTATGCTTGTGTGGTTTATTTTTATTTTATTTTATTTTTATTATGTATGATATATATAGAATATATAGAAATATATATATATATATATATTAATAATGTTAAAAAAATAAATACTTTTATTTAAATAATGTTAAATAAAAATACGTTTTTTTAATATAAAAACTTTGTAAACAATGCATTGCACCAACTCAAAATTCTAAATTTGTATAGTTTTAAAAATAGATTTGATATGGTATTTTATGTTTTATATTTTTATGCTTATGTGTGTATGGGCTTGTCTTCATTACAAAAGGAACATGCAATGCTGTCTTTGAAGCTTGGGGAAAAAAACATGCAATGCATAGCAATGCATAAAAATACACAAGTAAAAATGTTATGCATTTGCATTGTGCCGAGCTCTGTGAAAAAAAAATCTGAGCTGCCTTTCCTAAAAGGAACATGAAGTCCTACCTTAAGAAAGTCATCTTAGAAGGCAGTATAGAGTAATTCTGCTGCCTGCTTTTATCAGCAGTGCTCTCTAGGTAGGCAGCTCACTAGGTTTTGGATCTAATGGCTGGAGCTAATGTTTTAAAGAAAGCAATGGAGCGTTGGAGACCTTTGTTGGTCTTTAAAGGAAATTGTCTGACAGTTTGAATCTCTCATTATCTCTTCAGTGCATGATCAGGCCCTAATCGCGCAGGTTTAATGAGCTTATAAAAGCAACTGATATGACGGTTTGTTCTTCTCATTTAAACCAATGCGAAAGCCGCCGCAATCCGACAGTCTGTACAACTGTAGCTCAACTCTGCTCTGCTTATTGTAATGAAAAGCTCTGAAATGTCTGACAGATATAATATTCCAGAAGGATTGATTTGGTGCTCAGATCACTCAGAATGTGCATGCAATATAAAACGTAAAACAAAAACAAAGTCGAAAATATCGTGTAAAAGCAGAGTATACATTTATAAACCAACAGCGCTCAGTGTTTTTAGCACTGCTGAAATGTTAAACAGTATGTTCCTTATCTTTCTGAATGTTCTAATCGCAGCCTTTGCGATTTACCGCCGTTATTCCCGGGTGAAATCCAGTCATGTGTTTTTATGATAACGCTGAGATCTGCTGCTGCTCAAGAGAAATCTTTAGCAGGAGTTTAATGTCTTAAAACGTCAAAACAGTTCAGGAAAAGCTGTTCAAAATAGCCGATAATGAATCCAGTGGTATTTCAACATTTAGTTTTTTGTTCCCTCCTGGAAGTCAGTTTACTACTGGAAACTGTACATAATATTATAGTATATACATTTTAGATACATATTTATTTTTGTCCATTTGTGTCTTTATGTTTCTGAAATAGAATACATTGTTTATTTAATGTTATACATTACTATGTATTCTTGCATATAATTGTATAATATTTATAATATTATTATATATTTTATATATTAATAAATTGTATAAAATTATATATTTATTTAATTTTTTAAATAATTTTATGTCTTTAATATTTATATCATATTTCCAAATGTTCATTTCATTATTATTTTGTCATTTTGTCTTAAATATTTATATTTATGAAATACACAATATAATGCAGTATTATGTTTATATAATGTTCTACATTATAATGTATTATAATATAGAATTTTATAACATTTATTAGCATTGTTATATATTTTATATATAATATTAAGAAATATTATATATTTATTTGAAATGATAAAATATATATAAATATACAATTTTATCACATTGATTAATATTATATATCTTGAATATAATATGAATAAATATGAAATTATATCTTTATTTATTATTTTATATTTTTGTCTAAAATATAATACAATGTTATGTTTAACACTATTATAAATATATGTAATACTTGGTATTTATATTCATTATATTTATACAGTATAATGTATTATAGTATAAAATATATCATTTATGTTCTTCATTGTTATGTAATATAATATTTATTATTACAATATAATATTTATAATATTTCTTTCATTTAATACAATATTTTATATTTAACATTCTAACAGTATGTGTAATATTTTATATCTGTATTTGATTTGATTTATCATATAATGCACACTTGTAGTATTGTATAATATAAAAGTGTAAAACTATATAACCCTTGTTAAGCAGCACACTGGGTTTTGTAACAGAACTTTCGAGTGATACTGAGTTCTGCTCTCACACCAAATGTGCCAGACAGATATGGATCTGTGTATAATGTTTGTCGAGTGATATCAATCTGCATATCAGATATCAGAGATACAGCTGGCATGCTAATTAGCTCGTAAGCTGCCTTCACTTTGATAGTAATCCTCTCATTAACAGCTCGTTCATGCTCTGATAGCAACGCAACCTCAGTGTCTATACGCATTCAGAGCGGACAAACGTGATCAATAGCATCTCTGTGGATGTTGCTGCAAGACAAAAAACAAATAAAATGCCATGTTTTTAGACAGTTTTGACTGAGAAAAGGCCATGCAAAGACATGCAACTTTCTTTTGTTGACTGTCTTGTGAGTTTGTCTGAATATTGTGTGTTTTTGCAGTCTCTTGGATTTGGGGGTCGAGTTAGGCAATCGATACCAAACAGAGGCTGTGAGCAATTAATCGTCTGCTCCATTACCGTGGTGCCAGCCAGGAATCTTAAGCTAATGATGCTAGCGATTGGTGGGCAGCTTGTGTGTGGAGAGGGGAAAATAGCAATCAATACACAGCAAAGCTCTTTAAAAGATGATATGTAACTCAATAAGATCTGTAAGAACCCAGGACCTGCGCTATACTTTTGTTCTTGGATGATATGCCACTTATTGCAATGCAATGTACGTAAATATCCAAGCGTCTTTCAAGTAGAGCAGATAGCATGACTCCATTAGTGAGAAGATTCCTCTCATTAAAGTTTCCTCATACCATCGAGTGCCACATTTCATTGCCTTGGAAATCATTTGTGATGAAAAGGTAATTTCTGCATGCTCACACATAATTATGTATGTTCTTAAGACGCCGGTGAAAAGAAAAGCATGATAGCATGTTTCTGAGCTGAATCAGGTGAAGTGGAGTGTAACATGAGAAAATTAATAGGTGAAAACCAACAGAGATATTGCCGTTTTAGCCTGCTGCTGCCATTGGAAATAAAAACAGAAGAGATTTTGAAAGTGTATTACAAAAAAAAAAATCTATGTGATATCTCAACTGTTTCTCCTAGACAGAAATGTGATCAAATGGAAACCAAACTGAGTCCCAGATATTTGACCTAAGAGAAGATTGCAACAATATCTCAAACTCGATCTTAAAGGGGTCATAGGATGCTACATGCACTTTTACAAGTTGTTTGAACTGAAATGTGTGTTGGCAGCGTGTGTACACAACCACCCTATAATGATAAAGATCCACCCAGTGGTTTTTTTAAAAATCTGGTTAAATGTTTTCCCCTTTCTCAAATCGAGCTGATCTCAGATGCCTGTCTGTGTGACGTCACACAGACAGGCCCCTCCTACGATAGTTTGATTGACAGTAGCGTTTTAGCACAGACTGGACTGGTGTCTTACCTCAGACCCGCCCTGAGTGACTGTCATCAGTCCGCTATTGTTTCACCGCCGGAGCAGATGTAGACAAGAATGACTCCTAAGCGATTGAGGTGTTCTGTTGTTGGATGTAATAATGAACATAGCAGTCGTCATTTACTCCCGACATCTGAGCCGCTGAAGACGCAGTGGATTACATTGTTTCTGAAGGGAATGC
>NW_015505235.1:542905-554160 GCF_001515645.1 Sinocyclocheilus grahami | reverse complement strand
CCCTGAGTGACTGTCATCAGTCCGCCGTTGTTTCTCCGCCGGAGCAGATGTAGACAAGAATGACTCCTAAGCGATTGAGGTGTTCTGTTGTTGGATGTAATAATGAACATAGCAGTCGTCATTTACTCCCGACATCTGAGCCGCTGAAGACGCAGTGGATTACATTGTTTCTGAAGGGAATGCTCCCCCGATCTACATAAACGCGTCTATGTTCGCGCGAATCATTCATGATCCAGCCTCATCTACAGAAGAAGTGAGTATAATGTTTTGTAATGAATCTTTGCAAATCGCCTTTCCTAATAATGTGCTAATTAGCAAGTTTCACAATGAATGCGGCTAAAGTAAACAGTCTCTCTGAGAGCAGCTCGGAAGAGAGGGGCGGAGTCAGCAGAGCTCATTAACATTTAAAGGAAAATGCTACAAAAATGGCTTGCTTTGAAAAGAGCTGTTTTTGACAGGGTAAAAAAGGTGTTTTTTACACTACCATTGAAAAGTTTTAACCAAACTATGTTACAGACTTTTCATTAAGAGCCTAAAGAATCATATCAACTTGTGGAAAATGGGCATCCTGTGACCCCTTTAAGGGACAACAAAAATCCCAAATGAGATCTCTTTGATACCTCAGTTGTTTGTCCTGGACAGAAATAAAATCAAATGGAATCCCAGATATTTTACCTGAGAAACAACCACAGTTTTCTCACGTTTGTCTGAAATCACCTCAGCAATGTCTCAATCTGTGCTCAGATTTGCCAAGAGACTAATATAGGCTATCCGATCTCAATTTAAGCTCAGAAATTTCTCAACACAAAGACCAAATTAACTGACACGGTACCCAGATTCATTCTACAGCTATGTGCTTTGTTTGTGTCTCATTTATTTCTCTTTTTATTTCTACTAAAGAATTTTAAGAAGCATCTGAGACAAAGTTGATATTTAAATAGGATTCCATGATATGAAATATCAACCTCTGATCAATAAGATTGTCTGATGAGAAGTCCTGCGCTTCCTTGTTGACTAGATTCATTTTTGAACATTGCAACAAACCTTTCAAGTGTACTAGTATTTTCTGTTGTCAAATATGCTGTGTGCAATGAAAAGTAGATATTAATGCAGATTTGTTTTTGATTTATAGCCTGATGCTGTGGCATGTGGCGAGAGCAAAGATGACAGGATTTCTTGTGTGAAAGTTGCGGCCTTCATCCAGACGGCGCAATTTACGCTGACTTAATGGCGTGTGAAATCAAAGTGTGTAGACCAAGATTGTACGCTTGAGTCTGACCTCTTCTGCTCAAAGCTAAGAAGTAGCGGACAACCTTTTCTGTTAATTTCGTTTTTTCAGCGTCAGGTTTGATTGGAGTGGGAGAAAAAGCGACATTAAAGGAAAATTCAGTCTTTGGGGGGAAAAGCTCCGGAAGAATATTTCTCATGAATGAATATTTCCACCCATCTCTTCTGCTTCATAAAGTACCTATCTTGAGGGTGATCACAAAGCTCTGGCTTAGGAAAAGCAATTGGAATAGAGATGGAATAATGCAATTTAACGGAGGGCGCGTGACTTCGGGGAAGAAAGAGAGAGGTGGAGCGGTGTATGGAGGGAGGAATTGCTAATACAAAAGCTCCATCTCAAAATCTGAAAAAAGCTGCTAGCTAGCCTCACATGTTGCTAGCAAAAGCATGATCCGCTATCTACACTTTTAGACAGCTTTTATGTTCCTTCCAGGAAAGCTACAGTGAGTGGGTTTGTGAAATGTCATAAACATGTAAATGTAGTAGCGTTGTATTCTCTCAACAGGATTTGCTTTTGTTTCAAAGTCAGAGATGGAGGCCAGATAGTGACTTTTTTTATAGCAGCTGCATAGCAACACCCTGGCAACTGGCCAGAACACCAAATCGACTGCATAGTAACTGCTACAAACCACTTAGAACCCATCATCAACTGCATAGCAACGCCTTGCCAATTACCCAGAATACCTTAGCAACTGCATAGGAACACCCTGGCAACTGAATATCAAATGTTAAAACTACTATGAGCAATAAGCACTATGAGCAAATTACACTATGGCAGCTTCATAGTAACTGCTACAGACCACTCAGAACACCTTAGAAACTGCATAACAACCGTTAAATTCCACTCAGAACACCTTAACAACCACATAGCAACACCATGGTAACCACGCCAAACACCATAGTAACTGCACATCAAGTATTAGAAACACTCAGACCACCTTAGCGACCACAACACCCTGGCAACCACACAGAACTCCCTAGTAACTGCATAGCAAGCATTAGAAACACTCAGAACACTGTAACAACTGCATAGCAATGTCCTAGCAACCACCCAGAACACTCTAGTAACGGCATAGCAAGTATTGGAGTGACTCGGAAAACCTTAGCAACCGCATAGCAACTCCCTAGCAACCACCCAGAACACTCTAGTAACGGCATAGCAAGTATTGGAGTGACTCGGAAAACCTTAGCAACCGCATAGCAACTCCCTAGCAACCACCCAGAACACCATAGTAACTGCACAGCAAGTATTAGAGAGACTCAGAACACCCTAGCAACCGCATGGCAACACCCTGGCAACCAGGTAAAACACCTTAACTGCAGAACAAGCATTAGAAACACTCAGAACACTTTATCAACCACATAACAACGCCCTGGCAACCACCCATAACACCATAGTAACTGCATACCAAGTATTGGAGAGACTCAGAACACTTTAGGAACCACATAGCAACTCCCTGGCAACCACCCAGAACACCCTATTACCTACATAGCAAGCATTAAAAAACACCAGAACACTTAAGCAACCGCATGGCAACACCCTGGCAACCGCCCTAGAATTGCACCAGTGTATTTTTCAAGCGTCTCCTATACTCTGTGTTTTAGCTTTGTAACAGTATTTTGGTTTGTGGTTTTATAAGGCATCATTCAGGGTTTCAAACAAGAGCGAGCCGTTGGAAATACTTCAAAAGAGTTTTGTGAACACTTCCAATCCATTGCTTTTGAACAGAAAAGCAGAGGTTTTATTCATGAGGCCACAAGAGCACAGAGACTCTAAAAGCTCTTAATGCTTGAGAAAGCTGCCAGTGGAAAACCCATCCGCTCCTCCATTTCACTGCTTCGGCTCTCGACTCCAGCTTTTCCTGAACTTTTCTGGCACTCCGAACACATCCGCCGGATTGGCAGGCCACTGAGCTGAACGTGGTGTGAGGACATTAATCAAATTAGGCCGCTGTTTGATGCTTATTGGAGTTTGCCAGCTTATCCCTGCTGGCTGATTGTGTTTGCAGCTCAAGATGAGACGCTCATATTGGGTTACTGAAATTCTGCTAGGAATCAGCAATGACAAGGGCCATGCTTTGTGAGCACAGAGGTAACAATGACTCTCATACCCAATATCGTATCCAAACTCTTTAATGCCGTTGGACAGAGTCATCAGCAGGCTCACACGCTCCACAGATTTCTGCTGAACTCGAATGCTTGTGGAGCTATATAGATTCCCAGCCACTTGCGTGTTTCCTTATTAATATTTTGGCTAATCTGATTATACTTTCAGCTACCAATAGTCTGCATATTGGGTTTGGACCTGCTCATAGATTCTTTCATAACTCTGAATCTCTTTTTTCATACTTGGGTTTAATGATTCCAAAATGAATGACTCTAATGCATCGGGGTTTTATTAGTGCCGTCAGTGTAGTGCAATTCCCAAACAAATGACTCTAATGAGTCGATTCTTTTTAGTCAATCAAAAATATACAGTGCAACCAGTGTCGTTGATTCCTGAGCAGTGCTTCTAATGAGTCAGTTCTTGTTTTATTGAATCAAACACAGTGTCAAAGTATGACTCTTGAATGAATGACTCTTATGAGAAATTGTTTTTAGAGAATCTTTTACTGTCTTTTACTTAAGTGTGTATATATTTAAAGCCAGTTATTGGGTTGGATTGTGGAAGAATTCTTTAGCTTTTGTTTTTATTTATTTACAATTGTAATTATGTCATTTGACAATGCAATTGCATTTAATTATTTCAAAGATTTATTCTAAAATCATTTTCTTATTGAAATAAAATTAAAATTATGAAATAGCAAATGTAAAAATAAATGAATATTTATAAAAATAAATTTATATTTATAAAAATAAATGAATCAAATGTTATTACATTTTATTGCATGTTTTGTATTCTTATTAGAATAAAGCAAAATTAAAAAAAATAAAATAAAATTAAACAATAATAACTCAAATTAAATAAATTAATCAAATATAAAAATAAAAGAATCATATATGGTATTATGTTTTATTGTTGTTTAGTATTGTTGTGTAGTAAATACTTAAAGCCACTTATTGGATTGTATTTTGTAAAAATTGTTTTGTATTTCATTACAAAACATAATACATTTATTTATTGTCATAAAGATCTCAGTTGACAGCAGAATCACACTACTTTTTTTGAAAGATTGATTCTTAAATCATTTTCTTATCAGAATAAATAAAATAATAATAACGTTGTAAAAATCTATTAAGTATTCAAAACAAATATTTATAAAAATAAATCAATTCCATTATTTGTTTAATATTGTTGTGTAGTATGGATTTTTTTGTTATCTTTTTTGTTTATTTATTGTTGTAATTATCTCATTTGGCAATAGTATTTCATTTCTTTTTTATTCCTAAATCTTTCTTTAATGACAGAAAAATAAGATATATCCTATTAAAATAAATATAATAATAAATAAGTAAATAATATTCCCATCGCTACTTAACTGTATTACGTTGTGTTACCGGTGTGCATGATATCTCAGATCTCATTTATGCTGTTTCTTTCCTCTGGTGACAGGATCAAAAGTAAGTTTGGAAAGAAAGGAAGATGGGAGGATCTCGAGACAAAAAGAGAAAATGCATGATCACTTTGTCATCTATTGAAGCTCATGTAAGCACCATCCCCGTGCACACAAAACAAACGCTGTCTTTGCTCTGCACACAGCAGCAGTCTTTGTGTTGCTCTGTGTGCACTGACCATGACTGCACTGTGCCAGGACGACCCAAAATCCTGCCATCGCCTGTAGGGCCGCTGAGGGACTCCTCCGTTCACCTGCCTGCTGCAGGCCAGCTCAAAAGCTGCTTGGACTTTATCCTGTGGCTCTCTGAGCTGGGCCGTCCTGGCAGATATGAGCTGCTGGACTCGTAACCCACAGTGCAGAGCAGCTTTATATGACCTATAAGTAGAAATGATATGCACCTTGTAGCTATAAATCCAGATAAGCTGCGCAGACTGACAGGGTTTTATTGCCAATAGCCCTCCAGGCCACAATTGGCACCTGACAAGTGACGTCCCTCCGGCTCGTTTGAAACATTGAGGTCCTCCATGTTAACTGGAAGGAATCAGAATCAGAAAGAGCTTTATTGCCAAGTATGTTTGCACATACAAGGAATTTGTTATAGTGTCACAAGCTTCCAGTACACGGAGACAACAACAACACACAGATAATAAAAATGAGATGTGAATAAAATACACATGCATAAATATAAACCACAAAAAAAGAATAAATTGTATGTACAGGGATGGTATAGATGGAATAGGAATAGAATAAAATAAAATAAGTTGTAGGGATGTATTAGGGTTTAGGGTGATAAATAATTATGTTTGCACAGCTCCAGTGATCTGTTGAAAAAAACAGTACAAACACTGGAGAGCCAAACACTGAGGTTGCCGTCTGTGGCGCCATCGCATGTTTTTCGGGGTTAATGAAGGGGCGGTCTCATTCATTAACATTATGGTGGTTTTAATGGCGTGCTTATGACGGGGTGAAAAAGCAGACGGATTGAGATATGGAGGGTGGTTGACGAGTGTTTCTAATCACAGCTGTTGACCCTTAAGACTTTTTGCCTCTCACAGTTTAGTGTGGGACATAAAATGCCTGAAAATATGTTCATAGACTTTAAGAGATTATGTGTTATAATAAATAATTACTCATAATCGAATGATGTTTATCCAGTCTAACTTCCCTTTTGTAGCTAGGTACCCTGCAAGATGCTTAAAAAAGTAGCTCATAAAATAACACAAAAACAACAATAACAAAAACTTAATATAGCTTATTTATTTATTTTGTAGCATTTTCAGGCTTTATTTTATTTTAATTATAATTTGTTGATTCACTATAAAGAATTGACTCATAATAATTGAATGGGGAATCAAACCCCAATTCATTAGAGATTGTGTGTTATAATTAATTGCTCATAATTTAATCATGATCTGTAGGTAGATACACTGCAAGATACTCAAAAAGTAGCTCAAACTAACAAAAATTACCTAAAACTAGTTTAAGCTTTTTTAGCATTTTTTATATTTGTAGAAGATAAAAATTGCTTAATTTATATTTATTTAATTTTATAGATATTTAATTTTATTATTTGATATTTATCTGTTAACATTGTTCATATTCATTTTATTTTATTTTATTTTATTTTATTTTATTTTATTTTTTTTTTATTTTGCAGCCCTGTTTGTCTAAATAAAATATAGAGCACAACATATTTGGCACAAAATAAGTAGGATTTCAATTAGGGTCACAGCATTAAACCTAAGAAAATATAACTGATAAATTACCCTTAAAAGTACTATGGAAGGAACATGAATAATTACCATATTTATAGATACACTGCAAGATACTCAAAAAGTAGCTAAAACTAACAAAAAGTACCTAAAACTAGTTTAAGCTTTTTTAGCATTTCTAAGCTTATCTAAGCTTTATTATATTTATTTTATTTTATAATTATTTTATTTTATTATTTTGTTATTTGTCGGTTTACTGTATTTAATTTAATTTAATTTTTAATTTTTTAATTTTATTTTATTTTATTTTATTTGCAGCCCTGTTTATGTAAATAAAATATAGAGCAGAACATTTTGCCCTTAAAAAGTACTATGATAACATGAATGATTACCATATTTTGAAAAAAACTTCAAATAATCGCATATATTTGTATGTGTATGCATTTCATTTAAGCGTGGCAAATGCATGTGATTAATGTACAGGAATAAGGTTCTCATTAAAAGGATAGACATGTCAGTGATTTCATTACGGCAGAAAATACAAACAGAAACATACAAGTTAAAGAGACCGATCACATTCTGAGCAAAGTTAGCAGATCACAGCACATGTCCTCAGGATATAGCTCTATTTCCAGACACTAAACGCAACAAAAATAACATTTGTGTGCTTCAAAAACGAATGTGGTTCACACCAATTGATCTTTTTATCTCGGAAACAACCTTATGAATATTCATCAGCGAGTCTCCAGAGACCGAATGCTGTTTTAGAGGGGACCGTTGAATTGTGAACAGCTCATCACAGAGTAATACATTCACGTCTTCAAAGCGGCTCAATTGCTTTAAATTATCTTTAATTCTCGTCTGTTCATGGATATCTAATTACAGTAATGGTTAGAGTGTACCTTTTTATTCCCGAGATAAAACAAATGTCGTGGCCTAGTGGAAATATATGGACCTGTAGTGATTATCATAACGTAAAATCTGCATTTGTGAAGCATTTCCTTTTAAACCACTTTATTCACGCTAATCAATATAAACCATTGTCAATCACATAAATATCTCATTCATGTGAGCGCTAAACTACTTCCTGTGTACACTCAAATATCCAATGCAGCTAATGGATAAACCCTATTGATTCACTTTAGCATGACATTAATTTCCGTCTCGGACAAAATACTGATCTCTCTTTTGTCGGTGCTTTGTTTGTCAGTCAGTAGAACTGAATGCAGGCCATGATATCATGACGCTCGTTCACTCGTCTGCTCGGAGAGCGAATAGCAGCATTGACGAAGCTGATGAAGCCACGGACAGCATGGAATGAAGTTAGACGCCTCAAATGTCACAGAAAAATGAAATGGCATGAGAGAGTGCCGCTGTGAGAACGAGAAAACAACAACACACAAGCCAGTGAGAGCCAGTGTGCATTAATTTATTTATTTTACATTGTGAAGTCATTTTTATTTACAGTCAATTCTCAATGTAAATGATTGAAAAAAAAAAAAACATTATTAGATTCTCATTTCTTATTTTTTATTATTTTATAATTTTTTATATAAAATAAATAATATAATAAATAAAGCCATTTATAATGAAATAATAAAAAATAATAAAAGTTGAACCATTTAAATGTTTTTAAATATTTAAAAAAAAAATCAATATAGGAAATATTTTTATTTTCTCACAACTCTCATTACCATAATACATATATATATATTAGTGCTGTCAAACGATTAATCGCATCCAAAATAAAAGTTTTTGTTTACATAATATGAGTGTACTGTGTATATTTATTATGTATATATAAATACTAACACATGCATGTATATATTTAAGAAAAATATGTTATGTTTATATATTAAATATATTTATATATAATACAAAATATAATTACATAAATGTACATACATGTAAATATTTTCAAAATACACACTGTATGTGTGTATATTTATATATGCATAATAAATAAACACAGTACACACACATATGTAAACAAAAACTTTTATTTTGGATGCGATTAATCGTTTGACAGCACTAATATATGTATATTAGTAAATGCCGGGTTCTACTTTGATCTGTGTTCAAAGCAGGTGTGTTCAGTGCCCATGTGATGTCATAAACAGTAAAACAGCCTGGTATTCTCAGCATTCCTCACACGGCACAACTGCCTTCGAGCCGCGTGCGACTAACGCCAGAGAAACACGAGCTCAGCATTCCACACAGCCTATAGATTCTCCAGCCTCCTGCAGAGACCAGCGCCATATGCTCAGCTCCTCTCTGATGAAGAAGCGTGCAGGGGGCCGGAGAGATTTACATCAGGATGAAGTAATCCTGTCTCCATCGCCAGGTTCAGAAGTCTGCTAGATCACAAGATATCATGTAACTGGCCACACTGAACACGCTGCGGATAAATATTAATCTCGTTCTGTTCATGCACACAGTTTAGTTATTTATGGATGAACTCATCATGGTTGACATAGTGATAGCCATAGCAATGTTTTGGCATCTTGCAGCTGTAACTAAGAGACAAAATTAAAGCATTTTTGGAGACATAAATCCCACTCTACATTGCAAAAAAATCAGTCTGTTTGACTTGTTTTACTGTACAAATATCTAAACGTTCTAAAATCAAGATGCATTTACATGAGAAGCAAAATACTTAAGGAATTAAGTCTTGTTTTCTAAAACAAATTCTAAAAATTGATGTAAGTTTATAATTAAAACGAAAAAACAAAAATATGCCAATGGAGAAAACAAAAACACAAAAGCCAGTGAGAGCCAGTGTGCATTAATTTATTTATTTTACATTGTGAAGTCATTTTTATTTACAGTCAATTCTCAATGTAAATGATTGAAAAAAAAAAAAACATTATTAGATTCTCATTTCTTATTTTTTATTATTTTATAATTTTTTATATAAAATAAATAATATAATAAATAAAGCCATTTATAATGAAATAATAAAAAATAATAAAAGTTGAACCATTTAAATGTTTTTAAATATTTAAAAAAAAAATCAATATAGGAAATATTTTTATTTTCTCACAACTCTCATTACCATAATACATATATATATATTAGTGCTGTCAAACGATTAATCGCATCCAAAATAAAAGTTTATCATATTTAGTCATCTTATCTTGTTTTTTGTTTAGTCAAATTTTAGTCGACAAAGTCTGTGAATTTCAGTCTATTAAAACAGTCACATTTTAGTCCTGTGATAAATGTCCTTTTTGGGATTTATCACATTTAGTCATCTTATCCTTTATTTTTTGTTTAGACAAGTTTTAGTTGACTAAAAGACTGTGAATTTCAGTCTATTTTTAGTCTATTAAAACTAGTGCTGTCAAACAATTAATCGCGATTAATTGCATCCAAAATAAAAGTTTTTGTTTACATAGTGTATATACTGTGTGTGTATATTTATTAACACATGCATGTATATATTTAAGAAAAATATGTTATGTTTATATATTAAATATATTTATATATAATACAAAATATAATTACATAAATGTACATACATGTAAATATTTTCAAAATACACACTGTATGTGTGTATATTTATATATGCATAATAAATAAACACAGTACACACACATATGTAAACAAAAACTTTTATTTTGGATGCGATTAATCGTTTGACAGCACTAATATATGTATATTAGTAAATGCCGGGTTCTACTTTGATCTGTGTTCAAAGCAGGTGTGTTCAGTGCCCATGTGATGTCATAAACAGTAAAACAGCCTGGTATTCTCAGCATTCCTCACACGGCACAACTGCCTTCGAGCCGCGTGCGACTAACGCCAGAGAAACACGAGCTCAGCATTCCACACAGCCTATAGATTCTCCAGCCTCCTGCAGAGACCAGCGCCATATGCTCAGCTCCTCTCTGATGAAGAAGCGTGCAGGGGGCCGGAGAGATTTACATCAGGATGAAGTAATCCTGTCTCCATCGCCAGGTTCAGAAGTCTGCTAGATCACAAGATATCATGTAACTGGCCACACTGAACACGCTGCGGATAAATATTAATCTCGTTCTGTTCATGCACACAGTTTAGTTATTTATGGATGAACTCATCATGGTTGACATAGTGATAGCCATAGCAATGTTTTGGCATCTTGCAGCTGTAACTAAGAGACAAAATTAAAGCATTTTTGGAGACATAAATCCCACTCTACATTGCAAAAAAATCAGTCTGTTTGACTTGTTTTACTGTACAAATATCTAAACGTTCTAAAATCAAGATGCATTTACATGAGAAGCAAAATACTTAAGGAATTAAGTCTTGTTTTCTAAAACAAATTCTAAAAATTGATGTAAGTTTATAATTAAAACGAAAAAACAAAAATATGCCAATGAGATTAGAAAAATAAACTTTTTTCAAAGAGAAAGTTTGTTTTATTTTTCTGACCCCACTGGCGGATATGTGTTAAAAAAGAAGATAAAAAATACTGGTTACATTTTTTTTCACAATTTGAGTTGAATTACTGAAATAAATGAACTTTTCCACGACATTCTAATTTATTGAGATGCACCTGTATATATATATTTTCTAATAAAAATTGATTGTGTATAGTACAATGTAATAAAAATAAAAATCTAAATATCTTTAATTATTTAAATAAATATAAAAATATTTATATATATAAAAATGACATATATATGTATATACTGTATATATATATATATATATATAA
>NW_015505235.1:534229-541443 GCF_001515645.1 Sinocyclocheilus grahami | reverse complement strand
TGGGTGTGTATATATTCTCTCCACACTCTATATATATATATATATATTGTATATACTGTATATATATATATATATAAATAAAATACATTTTTACTTTTGCACGAATCTCATAATGTATCAAAATGCTTTTTAGACAAGATGGAGGCGGCAGTATAAGCAAGAAAAGATGAGAAAAGCGTGGGAACTTTGCTTCCGTCACGATCACGACAGGTGCTTTTAATGAAGCCGCAGCTCTTTAGATAGACGCACCTGCGTGCCTTTCTAAAACAGGAAGTCAGATCAGCTGAGAGCGGTGCTTAGCAAAAGAGAGGCAGAGGTGCCGGGCGAGAGTAATGATATTTTGATTGCTGTCGTTTGATAGCGAGCAGATTTCCATCACGCTTGCCGTCCTTCCCTCCCAGAGCAGCGTCTTCCCGAGTCTTGCTGATCTCTTCAAAAGGCTGTAAATCACGGCTGGCACTTGTCCAGCTTCATTCGTCATTACTCATCCTGCATTAGTACATTCAGAGGATTTTAATGGGCTCAGTGCAACAGGAAGTGAAGAGTCGTCTTGAAATAATGAGCCGGTCTGAAAGAGGTTTTTGGTTGGACTTGTAGGGGAATTTTACATTTACTTTCTTCCAGAAAAAAGTCGTTGATGGCAGTTTGAATGATGTCAAAGCAATTTTTGTTGATGTTGTAATTATAATATCACTACTGTTCATAAAAAAGCATAGTAACATCCCAGAACACCCTAGCAACCACACAGCAACAACTCAAACCAGCAACCACCTAACAACAGCATAGCAACCTCCCAGAACTCCCTAGCAACTGCATAGTAACTTCTCAGAATACCCTGGCAACCACTTAGCTGCTGCATGGCAACCTCACAGAACACCCTAGCAACCACATAGCAACACCTCAACTGAGCAACCACCTAGCAACAATATAGAAACCTCCTAGAACTCCCTAGAAACCACATAGCAACTTCTCAAAATAAACTGGCAACCACTTTGCAACCATATAGCCACCTCCCAGAACACCCTAGCAACCACATAATAACACCTCAAACCAGCAGCCAACTAGCAACTACAGAGACACGTCTCAGAATACCCTGGCAAGCACTTAGCAACCATATAGCAACCTCCCAGAACACCCTAGCAACCACATAGCAACACCTCAAACCGGAAACCACCTAGCAACTACATAGAAACCTCTCAGAATACCCTGGCAACCACTTAGCACTGCATAGGAACCTTCATAACACCCTAGAAACCTCATAGCAACCCCTCAAAATAAACCAGCAACCATTTAGCAACCGTATAGCAACCTCCCCCCAAACACCCTTGCAGCACATAGCAACCTCCCAAAACACCATAGTAACCACCTAGCAACTAGCAGCCTTCCAGAACAGAGCAGCATCCCAAACACCATAGAAACCACATAGCAACCCCTTAAAATAAACCAACTAGCAACAATATAGCAACCTCACAAACACCAGCAACATAGGACAACCTCCAAAAACACCAGAGTAACCACCTAGCAACTGCATAGCAGCCTCCCAGAACACCCTAAAAACCACATAGCAATCTCCCAAAATGCCCTGGCAACATTCTAGCAGACACATGACAACCTCCTGAACACCCTAGCAACCATATAGCAACCTCCCAGACCCCCTAGTAACCGCCTAGCAATCTCCTAGAACACCCTAACCACCTAGTAACTGCATAGTAACCCCCCAGAACACCCATAGCAACCCCACAGCCATCTCTAGGAACAGGAAACACATTTAGATCTCCCAGATCACCATAGCAACTTCCTAGCAACCTCTAAGAACACCCTAGCATCCACAAAGCATTCCCTGGCAACCACATAGCCACCACGTAGCAACCTCCTGAACACACCAGCATCCACATAGCAACCTCTAGGAACACCATTGTAAACTACCTAGCTACTGCATAGCAACCTACCAGATCTTTATAGAAGTCTTATACAGTCTTATACGGTAGATTACATGTTACATTTTATGAATGTAGCTGTGTAAATTTAATGTAAATTGAAAAATAAAATGATCTTACTAAATGCATAAGTGCCAGATATGAAATGCACTCTTGAACTGCATGTTATGAATTGAAATACTCACACACATGATGTGAGTGCACTTCATTCTCCGTATGTCCTCACAGGAGCAGTAGCCATAACTCCAATATTATTATTCAATTTGTATGTGTTTACATGGTACTGAGCATCTTAACACAGTGTATTACAGGCTCATTCAATATGAATAGCTTTATTTTGAGGCAGCGCAGGTTAAAGTGCTCTGATCAAACTCAGCTCCGCTAGGGATGTGTTTAACACAACAATGCGCCATGCGGCTCTGAATCTCCAGGGTCTGGATGTGTGCGGCACCACATGTCACATATCCTCCATCCTCCATTGATGATCATAGGAGTCATACATTAATACTGAACTCATGGTGGGAAAGTCCTTTTGCTTTAGAAGAGGGGAGTATAAATATAACCAAAGTACATTCAGACTGCAGTATCTCACCCTAGCAACCTCCCAAACACCTGGCAACCACTTAACCATTGCGTAGAAACATCCAGAACACCCTAGCAATCACATAGCAACCTCCCAGAACACCCTAGTAACCCCTTGTATCAGCTGCATAGCAACCTCTCAGAACATCATAGAATCTACATAGCAACCTCCCAAAATACCCTGACAACCACTTAGCCACTTCATAGCAACTTCTTGAACACCCTAGTAACCCGCTAGCAACCACGTAGCAACTTCCCAAACAGCCTAGCTGCCACATAGCAACGTCCTGAACACCCTAAGAACCACACAGCAACTTCCCGAACATCCTAGTATCAGCTGCATAGCAACAACACCTTGGCAGCCACTTTGCCACTGGATAGAAACATCCTGAACATCCTAGTAACCCCCTAGCAACCACATAGCAACTTCCTGAACACCCTAGCAACCACATAGCATTTTTCTGAACACCCTAGCAACCTCCTTGAACAAGCTGTTGGTAATCACTTAGTAACTGCATTGTAACAGCATAGCAACCTCTGGAACACCATATAGACTACCTAGCAACCACATTGCAACCTCCCAGATTACCATAGCAACCGTTCAGAAGAGCTAGTACAGTACGTTATGGCTTTGCAATATCTCATGTTACAGCTTGTAATTCCTTATCCTGATCAAAACAAACGATACTTGTTTTAATTGTATTCAAAGCGCGGCTTCAGTGTTGATCAAGCAACAGTTTGTGAGTCTGATGAAGATGATGCTGTGAGTCTGTGTGGACAGATTACTTGAGGGAGGCTGCTGTGTGTCTTGGATTCATTATCTTAAATCCCAGTCCCAGCGGACGGCCCGAGTTTCCGTAAGCACACAAATATGATCTGAAAAGAGCACATTCCCACAGTTCCCTCATTAAAAATAGCATTATGGGCTGTGAGAGACGACAGAGGTGCTTAAAAACAGATCTGACTGCCGACTGTCAATACTGAGTCTCTCATGTGCACACAACACCGGCTCTGTTCCCAACAGCAGACTAGCATACTGTTCTTACTGTTTCTGTAGTATACATAGTATGCAGATATTCTTTATGCATAAAATGTGCAGTATACAGAGTGAGCTGTGGGAAATTCTGCAAGTGCATTATTTGAGATATTGTTACAGTTCTTTTTAATATTTTGAATGTTTTTAATTTTATATTTTCTGTTTTTAGTCCATTTTAAATTAAATTAAATTAAACTAAAAATTTAAATATGCAATTAAGTATTAAATTTAAATTATAATTTATACATTTTGTAATTTATGTTGATATTTTATAAATTGTATAGTTTTAAACTCTCTCTCTCTATATATATTGTTACATAATTAAACATTAATAAGGAGAAATAATTATATTAAATAATATTGTTATAAAACTACTGTATATAAATTCTCAAATATTAGCATTATTAATTATTATACAAATAATTGATAATAATTAAATTATATAATGTATAAATTATTAATATTCAATTCAATTAAAGTTTATTTTATAGCACTTTTTACGATACAAATCATTGCAAAGCAACTTTACAGAAAATTAAGTTTCTACAATATTTAGTAGTAGCTTATCAGTGGTGACTGTCAGTTAATGTACATATGGCAGAAATGTATGGAAAAATCAATTGCAGATGTAATCAAATAGACGATAAACACTATTAACAGCAATTATTATATGATGCAATCAAACTTATAGCAAAATGTGGTAGTTCTGTATGTTGTTTCAGGGTTGGCATCATCTGAGGTCCTCTGAGGGGTTGCATCTTGGTCTGATGCAAGAAGCAAGTCCATTTGTAATTTTAACAAGTGCAGTTTCTGTGCTATGGTGGGGTCCGAAACCTGACTGAAATTCTTCATAGAGTTAATTTTTTTGCAGGAAGGAGCGCAATTGAGCAGACACAACTTTTTCTAACATTTTAGACATAAAAGGAAGATTTGAGATGGGTCTGTAATTTACCAGTTCACTAGGATCTAGTTGTGGTTTCTTAATAAGAGGCTTAATGACCGCCAGTTTGAATGTTTTTGGGACGTGACCTAAAGACAACGACGAGTTAATAATATTGAGAAGCGGTTCTTCTGCTACAGGTAACAACTCTTTCAGTAATTTAGTGGGTACAGGATCTAACAGGCATGTTGTTGGTTTAGATGCAGTGATAAGTTTATTTAGCTCTTCCTGTCCTATAGCTGTAAAGCACTGCAGTTTATCTTTTGGTGCGATGAATGAAGCTGAAGTATTATACGCTGTAGAATCTACATTTGTTATTGTATTTCTGATGTTATCTATTTTATCAGTGAAGAAATTCATAAAGTCATTACTATTAAACTGTGCGGGGATATTTAGATCGGGTGGCGTCTGGTTATTTGTTAATCTAGCCACTGTGCTAAATAAAAACCTTGGATTGTTTTGGTTATTTTCTATGAGTTTAAACTAAATTAAATTATATGTTCTCTTGCCAACTAGATTAAAAAATAAATAAGGTTTTATTTAAATAAATAAGCAAAAGTTTTTTTCAGTTAACAGATATTTTATTTCAAGTAACAATTTTTTTAAATGGTTTTAGATTATAAAAATCTCATTATATAAAAAAAAAAAAAAAATTATATTTAACAAAATTGTTTTTACAAAATTGTTTTGCATTTTATTTCTCAGGTGATAACTGGACACTATGTGTGAAATTAAACATTCATAAAATTATTAAAAATCATTCAAAATAATTATATTAAATAAAAATTTTATAAAATATGCAAATGAATTATATTAACATTATAAAATAGTTATAATAATTTATAAAGTTATAATAAAATTTATAAATATATCATTTACATTTAAAACTCAAAGGAATACAAATCTTAATAGTGTTAATTAAAATGCTTTTTTTAACGAAGTTTTGTGTGAAATCATGTTTTAGATCAATTCTGGTTCATTCACCACAGTGTAAATGGAAGGTGAGTGCACTGCATTGTGGGATACAATGTTCCAGTAAGTATGGTTGGTGTATGTCATGCAGGAATGCATATAGAAGCCTGGCGTACTGTCCACACTGTGCATACTATGGAAACAGTCAGAGAACACATGAGGAAGTATAAGGTGGATCCGGAGATTATCATCCCTCTCTTATTTCACCAGAGAGGAAGCGGCGTATAATGACTCGCAGTGAAGGGAGGTGGAGGAGACAAAGATTTCTTTTCTTTTCCTTTGTGAATGTCAGAACAAAAGAATTACCTGACACTCGCCACAAACAAACACCAAACAAAGCCACGGTCCCTCGGTACGAGCAACACTGAGAGTCTGAGGCCCCTAGGGAACAAATGAAGGAGGAAGTCAATAACCTGTGCTGAAGCAGATCTCCCGTCATAAACAGCAGTGACGCTCACTATTTACAAACTGAATTAAAAAGTCACTGTACCCTAAATGAGAACACTCATGTCCCATGTACAAAAAAAACTTCTTAGTTTAATTTTCATGTGCTTAAAATGAAATATATTACAATTAATTTTGAATAGATTTTGAATTTCAACTTTACAAATACAGATTGAATGTACTGAATAAAATAAAACATTATATAAATGTATATATTCAATAGCTATATAATTAAAATAATAAAATATAGTAGTTTATGTAGTATTATTAATTATATTCTTAAAGTAATTATTATTAAATTACTAAATATAGTCATTTAGTGTGTTTTGCCAGTATGTTGATATAGTTGTATTATTTTTTATTTCAGTTTTAGTCATTTTAGTACATCAACATAAACCTAAAAAATGAGAATATCAATATATAGATTATACAGTATATATATAGATGTATACATTATCAAGTAACAAATGTTTAATAGTTTATAACCCTGACTATAATAATATGGAAAAATTGTAAGATATATTTAACACAAAATTTTAGAATTTTATTTCTCATGTGACACCACGTTTGAATTTAAACTTGCATAAATGAATAATAACAACAAATAATAATACACTCTAAAAAATGCTGGGTTGTTTCAACCCAACATTGGGTCAAATATGGACTAACCAAACTGTTGCTTTAAATTTTTACATCAAATTTTTAACCCAAAAGTTGGGTTAGTCCATATTTGACCCAAAGTTGGGTTGAAACAACCCAGCATTTTTTAGAGTGTAGTAATAATAAGAACAACACTGTTATTTATTTATTTAGCTACAGCATCTTAATGCATTTGCTCCACTGCAGGATCATCTCTCTGTTGGTTCATATATCTGTGCCGTTTGATTTGGTGGTTATTAACGTAAACATAATGTAATTAATGTTTTGCTCCTCCGGAGAGCGCGAGTAAAGCAGAGGTTTTTCTGAACGGGATCTGACACTGAAGCCTCTAACAGCTGTTTGAATTCATGTGTTCATTAACTGCGTGTTGACATGCATGCTAATGCTCCTCCGGGTTCAGTGTTCTGCTTACGTAACTGTGAGATGTTGTCCTGTCAGCTCTGCTCGTCCTCAGCGCTCCTGACTGCTCACGTTTATCGTTAGTGTATGTGTGTGTGAGTGTGTGTGTGTGTGTGTGTGTGTGATGAGATGGGAATTTGCCTCAGGAAGAAGCAACTGTCCAGACATGTGTGTGCGTGTGTGTGTGCGTGTGCGTGTGCGTGTGTCTGTGTGTGTGTGTGTCTGTCTGTGTGTGCGTGTGTCT
>NW_015505235.1:489229-531729 GCF_001515645.1 Sinocyclocheilus grahami | reverse complement strand
GTACACTTCTGTCTTTCTTTTTATTTTATTTCATTTCATTTTAGTTTATTTTATTTTAATTACTGTAAATTTTATGCATGTTTAAAGTTGCTTATATACAGATTTGAGCAAACAAGCTTCTTTGAATTGACCCAAAGGCCGGAGCATTGCAAAACATTTTCATAAGATATATATTTTGACATTTATTTATTTATTTGATCATTTAGTTTGGCTCGTTAAAGTCTGTGCTGATGCAACATCAATATCAGTAGTTGCTCTCTTCTGCCAAAACAGCCCTAGATTATGAACATGTGCCAGCAGAGACGGACGGACAGACTCCTGGAAAACAAGCTAATAAGGTTAGCATATATAAACAAAAATGGATTAATAAAATAAAACAGAATAACATTTAATCAGACTCGAGAAAGTAAATATTAATGAGACTGCTGTGTTTGCTTGTTTGTGTCGGCGGACGAACCCACCCTGAAGTTTGCAGACGTCTTGGTAGACGCTTGATGCAAATTGTGTGTAACTTGTCAGAGGCTAACAGCTCTGAATATTTTATGAAGGGTCGCGAAAAATCTTTGCGAGAGCAATAAGACAGAATAATTCAGTGGTTTGACTGCAGTGACATGAGACGAGACAACTTTTGAGTTTGAGGACTTTCAGCTTTAAATATCTAATACAGAGGGTGTCCAAAGGTTTGAAAACACTAGTTCGATTTTTTAATCATTTAAAACATAATTTTCCACTAATATATAAATTATAAATCAGATCCGTATATACATATTTTATTTATTTATTGCAGTTTTAATTTAGTCTATGAGAACATACGAGAAGCAGCTTTGAAATAATAAGTAAAAGCTTATAATTTAAATGTAACATCTGAATTCATTGGTTTGTTGTTAGTAAGTTACGGTCATTAAAGAAACACAAAAAGAGCAAAGGTAAAGTTTGTTTGCTCATCATGACCGCGGCTCTGTGCCAGACACGATCGATTAGAGTAAGTGTGGCATTTAACTACAATAGCGTTGTTTTCTCTGTCCTTGAGGAGAGACGGCAGCTTCCCTCGATCTTATGATGAAACAGAAACCTGGAATAACCTTTAAAGATGCTCATGTTTCCATGTTATTCAAAATGTTATGACTTTTTTAGCGTAAGTCTGAGTTTTTGTCAGCTGTTTTATAGTCCAACAGAATAAAATCTTAAATCTTTACATTTTAAAGGAATATTTGTGTCTGTACACTCTAAAAAAATAATTAAATAAATAAAAAACTTTTGGGAAGTAAAAAACAACAAAAAACATGCACTAATAAATCAATAAATCAATAGGAAATAAAAAATTTAATTAAATTAAATTTCTCATAAATTTATATATAAATAACATAAAAATTGTTGAGATTTTTTAGAGGGGTTTTTTAAAAATCCTAAGTGTAAGCAATAATACACTGTAAAATAAATACATTAATAAAATAAAAAAATGTTTTTTAAAGTTAAACAGATTATTGGAGAACATTTTACAAGAAAATACTATAGTATTTCTGTCTTTCTACTTCAAAAATACACATTTAATTCATTGTTTTTCTTTGTAATTAATTGTGAAATTACCTAGCAATTTCAGAGAGAAAATTGTTTTTACACCATTTTTTCAGTCTAATAGTAAAACACCACTAATAACAGCAAAAAAAAATCCTGATTATAAGCTATAGTACACTGTAAAAAAATATATTTTTCAAAGATTATTGGAATATATTTAACTATAAAATACTATTTGCTGAATATGAGCTAATAATATAAGCTATAGTATACTGTAAAAAAATGGTTTTGAGGTTGTACAGTGGGGAAAAAAAGTATTTAGTCAGCCACCAATTGTGCAAGTTCTCCCACTTAAAAAGATGAGAGAGGCTTTTTCTCATTTTGTCTCTCATAGTTGAGGTATACCTATGATGAAAATTACAGGCCTCTCTCATCTTTTTAAGTGGGAGAACTTGCACAATTGGTGGCTGACTAAATACTTTTTTGCCCCACTGTATATAAAGATTATTTGAATATATTTGACAAAAAATGCTATTTCAGTCTTTCTACTTCACAATGTCATGCTTAATTCAATGTTACTTGACATTTCTTTGTAAATAATTGTTAAATGTACTAGCAATTTCTGGCTGAAAACCACATTTTTTCAGTATAATAGTAAAACACCACTAATAACTGAAATAAATATCTACATCATGAGGCAGAGGGAGTTCTTGCCCAGAACAGAACCATACCGCCAATCCAAACTGTATGCTAATTGTCAATCAATTGACGATAGTAGTCCTGACAGAAATGAACTTTTCATATTTTAAGAGAGCAAAACAGCTTTCTGTACAGTTTAAACATCCTTCAAAGCTCAGAAAGACACATATGCTTTAGTAAAAACATAATTTCTATCCAGAAAAGACGTAAACAGACCCGATAAGAGGCCGGCTGACAGGTGGTAGTGATTTCACTTATCTCTGTGTATCTGAAGAGCTTGACTTCCCGACAGGCTCAGAGAGCATATCACGCACGCAACAAGTGGCTCCGCGGCGTAAAACACAAACAGCCATCAGTATGGTAGCTGTTAGAAGCCGCTCTTTGTGATAAATATGATGTGACCCGAGCGCAGCGGAAATACCATCAGGGGTCCAGAAAGTGACGCAGAACAAATTAGTTTTTAGAGGGAAAGATGGAGCCGCTGCAGTTGTACTTGTCTGCAACAAAAACACTCGTCAGCTTTAGTCAATGGATTGTGAAGCATCAACACAATGGCTCATTATTGTGAGAGAATGCATCGAGATGACAGCTGGAAACAGTACATGTCAATTACAGGTCAAACTTTTCAATTACAAGCCAATGTATGTGTCTGAAAAATATGTTATGGATGGGAATCTGGCAAACATTTTCTGGAAACGAACATGAAAAACATTTTATAGATGTGAATCTGAGAAACATTTTATAGGCGTGAATCTGAAAAATATTTTCTGGATGTGAATCTAAAAAAAACTCTGAACGTGAATCTGAAAAAAAAAAATTCTGGAGATGAGTCTAAAAAACATGAATCTGAAAAACATTTTATAGATATGAATGTGAAAAAAACATTTCCTGAACATGAATCTGAAAAACATTTTATGTACGTGAGTCTGAAAAAAACGTATAGATGTGAATCTGAAAAAGCATTTTCTGGACATGAATCTGATAAACATTTTATGGATTTGAACCTGAAAAACATTTTATAGGCGTGAATCTGAAAAATATTTTCTGGATGTGAATCTAAAAAACACTCTGGATGTGAATCTGAAAAAAATTCTAGACATGAGTCTAAAAAAATTCATCTGTAAAACATTTTATAGATACGAATGTGAAAAATAAAACATTTTCTGGACATGAATCTGAAAAACATTTTCTAGACGTGAATCTGAAAAGAAAATTTATAAACGTGAATCTAAAAAAAAGCATTTTATAGATGTGAATCTGATAAACATTTTCTGGATGTGAATCTGAAAAAAAAATATGGATGGGAATCTGGGGAAAAACTGGACATGAATCGGAAAAGCATTTTGTGGACATGAATCTGAAAAATGATTTCAGCTAGTTGTCAAGGCACCATTTCTCATTTTAATTTATTTTAATTTGATGTAATGAATAACTAAACCTGAAATAAAAATGAAAAATATGTAGACATTTTTAAAAAAAGAATGTACAAAAAAATGACAAAAAAAAAATTTAAACAAACTTTAACGCTAAACTAAAATGAAAATGGACATGAAATCTGAAAAACATTTTATGGACATGAATTATAAAAATGAAAATCTGTTAAATTGTAAAACTGTAACTAATTTATTTGGTATCAAACATAATAATATTCAAACTTGACAAAAATACAACAAAATTAAAGAGAAATATTATTGAATTGTGTCTTATTGCATGTTTTGCTGAAAATCTAACCAGTAATTTGTGCATCAAGTACCAATTAACATTTCATTAAGTAATTTCATTAAACTATTTTTTTTAATTGCTGTTATCTAATATTTACACTGAAAAATGGTCTAGGATTTACCCTGAAAAAATTTTAAACCCCCATAAATTGCTTGTAAATTTCATAAATGAATAAAGCATCTATAACAGCATGTAATGCATTGAATTAAATGTGAAATTTTGAAGCAGAAAGACTGAAAAAGTATTTGTTCAGATCACTAACCATACGAGCAATCACAATAGTGATGCTTGCCTCTGCAAACATCTAGTTACTTTAGATAAGAACTTTTTGCATGACATTAGAATCAACTTTTATGTGAAAGGGCATGGTGATAAGCAGACGTGGATTGAAAACGAAGCGGCTGCGGCGTCTCTCTCGGCTCGGTTTCGTCTTGAGTGTGCCACACACATAATTAGTCACGGCTCAGCAGGCGTACGGTGAAGTCTGTCACCCAGCTTGAAGTGTATTCCTGAGTGAGGTTCTGCAAACCCACCGGCCCGTCAAAACTGCTCAAGATTGTCATCAAACTTCCACATGTTCTGCTGCTCTTCTTTCCCACAGTTATTAAATGGGCGACGACTTCTCATAATAAATATTGATGAGGCTTTCTGATGACTGAAGCCTGTCTGAGATGAGCTACGTCTCGTAATGGCATCGCTTTAGCTCTTCAGACGGCTAGTAAACCTAAATTTACTTCTGATATTGACTTTTACTAATGCACCTGCACATGTAGTCACTCATGAGTGATGTTTTCCTAAGGAAGCATCACTATAACTATTGACTATACAGAGAGATTTGAATAAACTCTGTCCTTCAATATAAAAATTTGTTGCATAACTTGTTCAACACTATATAACTCTGTTATATTTTGTGTCACACATAATATTAATCAAACTTAACAAAAATACAACAAATGCCAAATAGGAACATTTCATCAACAACACAAAGAGCCTTAATTTGTGTCGTATTGCATGTTTAGTTTGAACTGAATTTTGAACAATTAGAATGTTACAAATAAATTAACCACTTTTTTGTTATTATCTAATAGGATAAAACAAGATGTTCGATTTATTTTGAAACAGTTTTCACTCAGAAACGGTTTGTAAATTTTACAAATAATTACAAAAGGAAATTTTGAATTAGAAGATTAAAATGAGAAAATTAGATATGGCAAGTAACACATGAATTCAGCCTGCAATTTTGAGGTAGAAAGACTAAGAAGTATTTTTTGTAAAATGTACTCTAATACTCTTTATTTATTTACAACTTTACAAAATTCACACATTAAAAAAAACAAATTTTAGTTACTTGCATTTAAATCAATTTTACCTGAAAGAAAAGAAACTATAAAAATGTTTATTTATTTATTTATTTCAACTAGTTTTAACTTAGTCTAACTTGATGTACTACAATAACTAAAATGAAAACTAAATTAATAAAAGCTATATGGACATATTTACTAAAATTGACAAAAACAAACTTACTAAAACATGAACTAAAATTAAAAGTAAAATGAAAAATATAAAAAATAAAAATATAAATAATATATAAATAAATATAAAATACAAACATAATATAAAATATAATATAAAGACTATATATATATATATTTATAAAATCATAATACTATCTCAGTGATACTAAAATAACACACTACTGGTCATAGTGATCTGAACAAACCCCATAAGGCTTGTAGATGTGAGGTGTGCTAATATTTTTCTAATCGATTGTATTTTAGGATTTTCACGATAAGAGAATAAATCAATAAATCAATAAAAATGACAGACTACATATTAGAAACCACTCAGAACATCGTAGCAACTTTTGCACACCTCTTTTTTTCTTTTCCTAGAATTTTATACACAACCTGTGAAATAGTTAGCAGTGGTTACCAAAAATGATCAGATGTTGAATATGTTATTTGTAAAATAATCTAAGAAAACTCTGCACCAGACTCCAGTCTTGTAGACACCAGCGCTAATCTGTTTTAAGCCCCTTTGGTCAGACTGGATTGCTAATTGGGTGGATTTATAGCTGGTTTAGAGACGAGGGCACTGCTAGAAGGTCAGCGTCTGGACGTTTAAGTATAAAGACTCTATTATGAGTTCAGATCAGGGTCAGACACTCGGGTGAGACGAGAGCTAACTGCTTACCATCATCATCATCATCATCATCCTCTCACACTCACTATCTGAAGACTGACCTGAAGGAAGCACTCTGAATGGTAAGAACATCTATATTGCTGCAGTTTTGTGTAACACGGATTGCACTGCACTTGCACATTATTCAAACCTGTGAAAGTGTGAATATGAGACATTTCAAATGTGCAGTGAATAGAAAAACATCTATTGTAATGCCATGTGGTTTTGTATGTATTTGTGCTATATAAATGAAGTGTATTTACCCCAAAGATTTAAGACAGAATTTCTTTTTAAACATAGTAAGATATTTCCCAGTAAAAATGTAATGTCTGAAAGTGAATAATATTCAGTGGATCATATTTTTACATTTACATGTTGTTTTGACTTTACGTTGTTTTCCCCCCCCCATTAAATCCCTCCACTGTGCTGTTATTTATTTATTTTAGTTTTTGTAATTATTATCCATTTATATAGTGGTTGTCATGATTGTAATAATGTCGCTCGCTGATGGCAAAGCAACAATAAATACTTTAATACTTGTCTATTTAATATGTTTTTTTGTCAACATTTGTATCTCGAGTCATAAATATTTTGATTTGAATTATGCTCTTTCTGTTTCTGATGATCAAAAACGGTCTGTTTTATTGATTGCAATGTTGTTCAAATATTTTGGAGGAGAAACTGTGAATTATGTATTTACTGTTCACTGTTATGATTTATTATTTTCACACTGAAAGACAATAATTAAGACACCAAAGATAAAGGTTTTGAATTTGTTGTTACACTTTATTTTTAACTTTATATTTCACATTTATCACTGGCTTTCCCTTAAATTCAGGGTTGATTTTAGAATCCTTCTGTTTGTTTATAAGGCATTGTCTGGTTGTGCACCAAGGTATATCTCTGAACTTCTTGTGCCATATTGTCCTGCTATATGCGCTTAGATCTTCGAGTCACTTGCTCCTATAACTATGCCACGGTGTCGGTACAAATCAAAGGGTGATCGGGCTTTTTCTGTGACTGGCCCCAAGCTTTAATGGTCTCCCCTATCATGTGAGATCTGCTCCTTCTCTGGACATTTTGAAGTCTAGATGCAAATCTTACTTTTACTCTTTAGCCTTTGAATGTGTGTAATTGTTGTTTTTATTAGTAGATTTGTTTGTACACGCACTTTGGCACTTTGGATCAATTTATATTGTGTTTAAATGTGCTTTATAAATAAATGTTGTTGTGGTTGAATTACAAAAAAAAGAAAAAGAAAAAAAAAGGCATACTTGACATCCAAGTTTAGATTTTCGTTTTAGAGATCGATGCAGTATTTGATCAAAAACATACATTATTATTATTATTATTATTATAATAATAAAGGTAGTACATATACATTTTTATTTGGTTTGGATATTTGCTATAAAGCAATGTATAGCAATCGCCATGCAAAAATATTATAGGCAATTTATTTATTGTTAACCTAACTTTAGTTGCGTTTAATGTTCACAAGAAATTACAGAATAAGCTTTGATAGCTTTTATTAAAAAAAAAGTATATATATATATATATATCTTCGTAAGGTACTACATAAATAAACACCCAAAAAACTTTTGAAATGTTTATCATTGAAAATAAACACAATCTTTATTATATTCTGTGAGCACAAAACACAAATAAAGCTGCATAATCTTACTTTTACTCTTTAGCCTTTGAATGTGTGTAATTGTTGTTTTTATTAGTAGATTTGTTTGTACACTGTGTACAGCACTTTGGATCAATTTATATTGTGTTTAAATGTGCTTTATAAATAAATGTTGTTGTGGTTGAATTACAAAAAAAAAGAAAAAAGAAAAAATGCATACTTGACACCCAAGTTTAGATTTTCGTTTTAGAGATCGATGCAGTATTTGAAAAACATACATTATTATTATTATTATTATTATTATAAAGGTAGTACATAAACGTTTTTATTTGGTTTGGATATTTGCTATAAAGCAATGTATAGCACCATGCAACAATATTATAGGCAATTAATTAATTAATTAATTAATTTATTGTTAACCTAACTTTAGTTGCATTTAATATTCACAAGAAATTACAGAATAAGCTATAAAAAATATATATTCGTAATAAACACCCAAAAAATTTTGCAATGTTTATCATTGAAAATAAACGCAATCTTTATTATATTCTGTGAGCACAAAACACAAATAAAGCTGGCTAACGCAAATAAGAATGTCATTTAAATAGGAAATATATAAATCGCGTCTGCGCGTACGCCCCGCCCCCCGGAGGCGCTTCTCCCGCCTGCGCCCTGGACACCGTTGCTAAGGAATCCCGAGTACGCGCGAGCGGGTCGGAGGCGCGCGGCTCGAGCGCTGCTCAGAGCTCAGACATGGCGGCGGACCTGAACCCGGAGTGGCTGTCTTGCCTGCCTTCCTCATGGAGTTACGGCGTGACCCGCGACGGACGCGTCTTCTTTATCAAGTAAATATCCGCGGGATGGAAAGTTGGGGCTCGGTTCGCCTCGAATGCCTCTCGTCGGTTGTTTTTTCACCTTCTCTTCTCCCCTTTTTTTCTCACCCAACAGTGAAGAAGCGAAGAGCACAACCTGGCTGCATCCAGTCACGGGAGAAGCCGTCATTACAGGGCACAGAAAAACTCCAGGTAAGAGGCTTTTTAACGGGGGGGAAAAATCCGCATGAGGAGAAACGCAATCAATGCAGCTGCAGAGCCGCGGCTGTGGCAGAACGCGACGCGCGCAGTGTCATTGCGTTCGCGTCGCGTCGCGTTGCATGCGTGCAGCACACCTGCGCTCACGTTTCTGAAAGGTTGCATGGTCGATTTTGGCTTTTGGTTGACAGCTGTCATTGCTGCTGCACTCGTCGGATCGTTTGACAGCTTGCAGGAGATGCTTTGCATTCCTCAAAGCACTCCACAGTTGCGTTATGAAAGCCTTAGCAGTTTTTTGTCACTATTAAGAGACGAAACAAGCTGTATGATACGTGTTGATCTGCAGTACAGGGATGCGAGTAGTGCTTGTGGGCATTGAACAGCTCTGCAGATCACGGGCACGATGAGAGATGTGCAGCCAGTCACTCTAGAAGATGCTTTTTGCATGCAAAAGCTCATTGTCCTCCTGTCTCCTTTTTCAGATTTACCCACCGGATGGGAAGAAGGATATACGTTCGAAGGAGCCCGCTGCTTTATCAAGTGAGTTGGAGATTCGGCTCCTGGCAGAAGGAGGATATTTCGCTCTCGCCTGCTTGTTTGACAGCAGCAGTGGCGACAGTGATTTCAGATCGCCGCCCCCTCTCTCTCTCTCTCTCTCTCTTATGGAATCTGAGTATCTCACGCTCGGTTGAGTATCTCATATGTGACCAGAAGAGGGATCTGTTGTTTAGGCGTTAGTGTACAGTACAGGTTAACACACACACACACACACACACACACACACACACACACACACACACACTCACTCACTGCCATATCGTTTCCAGAAATGCTTCCGCTTGCACACTGAAGGCACACACGAGTCGTTAGAGCTCTTTCCCAACCCCGGTTACGAAAAAAGTAATTACTTTGACGGTGACCGAGGGCTTGACAGGAACCGTGTGATTCAAAACTCTGTTGGCTGAACAGGCTCAACTTGTTGGTTTCCAGCGAGTGAATCATGTTAACCCTTGTTTGTAAAGCTCTAGTGCAGTTTAAGACAAATCTGTTGCACCCTTCATGTGGTTTTCATTCGTTTAGCTGGACTTGGTTTGCTTATTTGGGTGTGGAGAGGAGCTGATCGATATTTTTAGACTCTGTCAGGCTTTTTAATTTGATGAATGTGCCTTTTAGAGGCTATTTTAATCAGTGAATGTGTTAAAAATGAGCTATATTGTTTATTAGGATCTTATTTGGACATTTTGAGATTATTTGCATCGATGGTTTGCATATGATCAGATTAATACCTTCCGCTTGTGCCAATTATAACATTTTTAGTGGATTTTGATTAAATAGTGTGTGAAATAAGTGTTAATTTGGTTTTAGGGATCTTCTGTGGCTATTTTGAAGTTATTTGTGTCAATAATTCACATTTTATCAGATTAATACCTCAATTTGTGCCAATTCCAAAATCTTTGTGGTTTTTCAGTAAATAAGTGCTAATTTTGGTTGATTATGGGGATTTTATTTACCCAGTTTGGGATTATTTACATAAATAATTAGTATATTATCAGATGAATAACCTTTACTTGTGGTTTTTGAGTAAATAGTGTGAAATAAGTGTTAATTTCAGCAGTTTTTTGTGTGCTTGTATTTGCGTCCATATCATTTTAATATCCAAACATGCATTAATATGCATCCTTAGCATTGGTCGTTCTGTATTGCTTGCCAGGTTTGATTTAAATGTTTATCATTACAAAAATTGCTTGATTTTCTTTGTCAATTGTGCCTTATCATGACCAAAACAATAGTATTAGAGTATTATCTTGGATTATCGGTAGCGGGATCATGCAAATCATTTCATTTTGTCATCATTTGTTTGATTTATTGTGCAAAAAAATGTAGTGTCATGAATGGGCAGCTTTGGAACCTCCACCTGAAAGCTTTGAATTGAATTTTTGAAATTTCTACCACAAAGTGTTGTTCCTCACTCAATGTGTCATCTTTTGTGACTAAAGTCAGTCTGCAGTCAATAGACATAGGGCTGTTACAGATGCTGATATTTTGAACTCTCTATTTAGCAGTGATGATATTTTGACCATTATACTGAGAAAAATTAGGCTAATTCTGCTTTAAATTATTCCGTTTAATTGGCTCCTATGTGTAAAATTTGTATGCATGGTGTGTGCTGCTTTGTAGTATTTGTTCCAAACCCATTCCAGAGCTGAACTCTGAGGCTGATTTAACACAGGGATTCGAGCTAGAACTCAGGAGATGCATCTAGTCACGTCAGGATTGACAACTCAACACTTTCTGTACGTCTGAGGGCATGCTGTCTGCTTGGACCATGCCAGCGAACGACGATCTAACTGCAATCTCAGCGCTGGACAGATGTAACGACTAGTCTTTTGCTCAAATGCGTCTCTTTATCATCGTCTCTGTGGATGGTTGTTTCCATACAGACTCCCTGGACTCCTTTACCGCTGCGCTGATGATACCTGGAGGCCCAGAGCCGTTTGAAATGAGCCCGTTTTCGCTTCTAATGTTCCTTTGGATCTTCATATTGATCTAAGACGTGCAATTCGAGAATCTCGGAAGGATGAGATCGTAGTGACCAATGTGGAGTCCGCTCATGTTACCGCAGCGGCAGATGGCGGCCGGCCAGAGATTAAGAGTGATATGGGCTCATTCATTATACTGGCACAAAGTCGCTCTGGGAGTCATGAAGGAGCGACGCTCGGGAGCAGCAAGTGGCTTGTGGTATTTGATCCATTGGCTCAAGCCTGTCAGAATTCCTTAAAAAGCACTGCAGCGTGTTAGGAGGATTTTTCTGTGTCACCCAGGAATAGCACGGCTAGCCAGAGGACGCTCAGTGCAAGCTTTGCTGTGGCCGCCATGCAGAGCATTCGCAACACTTTCTAGTCCCAAAAGAGAACAACAGAGAGTGCCCATATTTTTCCAGTCTGCTTTTTTCCACAAGGTCTTCAAAAATCTTTAATAAAGTAGTTCTTTGGGAAAACTAACCTAGGCTGCATTGCCTGGGGTATTAGAATCAATATATTTTTAAATAAATTTAAATAGCAACTAAATGTAAAATTTTAATGTGTAATATAACTATATATCACTTTAATTGTATCTTCACACACATATATATTTATCATATTAAATAATATTCAAATAATTCAGATATTTTAAAATATGCACATACATAAACAAATAGTTATATTCAGGGTTTAAAGAGACTAAATTATATCTTTTTTTTTTTTGTGTGTGGCCGATCACCTGATGCAATTTTCATTTTTGTGAAAACAAAAACTCTGATTGGTGGATCTCTTTTCTGGATTAATATCTTGTGAAATTCTGCACCTGAAATTAGATTTAAAAATAAAACATTTTTTTGAAATCACTTCGACTTGTGGCTTCTACAGAATTTTTCTGCATTATTGCTAAATATCAGTTTCTCTATGGTCGCAATGAATGGGATATTTACTTCCGGAGCTCTCCAGTGTTCTTTGAAAAGGAAGATGACGAATAATTGAGATGGTGAAGCAGATAACCTGTGGTCTACATCTGGAGCGGCGTGTGAAGCAGAGGTTGCGCTGGCCGTCGCAGCGATTGAAAGGCCGCTGTTGTTGTGTGGCTAGCTGAAGACGGCTTCTCTTTTTTCTGCTTTTGCTTGGCAGCTGTTGCAGCGTCTTGGGAATGCAGCAAAATAAACAGCTCATGAAGACACTCATGTTGGTCATTAGTTTCCGCCTACTGCCTAACAGGCCGCAGATTGGGCAGCGTGACAAGAGGCAGAGGATGAGCTCCCTCCCCGTGTCTCGCTCATGTCTTGTGTTGCAAATTAAAGGGGGAATGCAGTGAAATAACATGCACTCCAAAGAGCAGCAGAGGTTACTCAACGAGAGTGCATCTGACTGGATGGAATAACCTTTTATGTGATGTTATTTAAGTGTACTTGTTTTAGAGATGCAATCTGACTTTTTTTTTTCTGGGGCGTTTCTGACTGGAGTGGGAAATAAATGGAGCGATGTGTGGAGAGAGGGGGAAGTTTCAAAGGTCACTTATTCAACTGTGGCGTGCTCTTTCCGAATGTGCTGTTTTGTGTTTGTGTGTGTGCATCTGTTCGTGTTGTGTAGATGTTAGATGGGTGATAGCAACACTGGCTTAACCAGTGACCGTCTGTATGTTTTTACAATGGAAGACGAAATATTCTTCTGTTTAGTGTCCCTATAGGGATTGGAATGACTTGACCTTTAAGCTTTTCACACAGAAGTTAAGACTGTTCAAACAGATTTAACTTAAATTAAAGTAAAATAAAATAAAATGTATGCATTTACCAGACACTTTTATCCAAAGTGATTTACAGTGCATTCAGGCTATACATTTTTTACCAGTATGTGTGTTCCTTGGGAATCGAATCCACGACCTTTTGCGCTGCTAACACAATGCTCTACCACCTAGTCAAAAGTAAAAATCCCATTCATTTTCTCCATAGAGGAATTGATTTTTAACAATAATTTACAAACTAAACACGGACCTTCTTGAAGCTATAAGGTTCATTAATAGTATATGCATTTGTTAACGCCATTTAACTCACATTATTTAACAATTTATATTTAATTGTGTTTAACAGTTGAATTTCTGGTGAAAAACTACATTACCCATGATTCTACAAAAGAGTCTCCACCAATCAGAGAATCAAAACAATAGATTGTGCCAAAAGAACCACCCACTCCCATTAAACACTGCGAATGGCGTAATTGAGCCAGTCAAACTACTTAAGTTATATCTATATCCATCTTTTGAAATTATTGTAAAAATATTGCTTGCTACTGTATGTAGTTATTTTTCCCAACATCTTTATATTTCTCCATTGTTTTTATTTTTTAGAATTTTATTTATAACGCTTAAGGGGATTGTAGTTCTCTCTCTTATTAAAGACATTAATTTGTCTTTTTGTTTGATTTTTCCCCAAATAGTCAAATTCATATTCAAATATTAACATTTATTTACTTCAAATCAAAGTTTTGTAATTTTTTTTTTTGTAATTCTTTTTTTATCCATATGGGAAAAAATTAACAGGAAAAATACTTCTGAAACCAACGCCGTTAAAAATTGGACAGGCACCTTGAACCTAATTATACAAGGCTTCTGTAAGATTTAGCTACTAGTTAAATAGTGATTTAGCAACCTGACTGTAACTGTTATAAACTGTAGGTTTTGGTGGATGTGATGGAAAAGTGAACAAAAGGAAGGCATGGACAGTATCCAATCAAAACATCACTCATTCCGCTGCAGGTGTTTCCACCTCGGCAGGGATGCTGTTGAATGAAATGCTTCTAATGGTCCTCACATGTTTAGCCATGTGTGTGTCACTCGCCGTCGCTGTGTGAGCGTTTCCTCGTTTCCAGAGCAGCAGTAACGTGAGATGCTGTGGTTTTAGGACAGTTAAGTGGGTCGATGGATGGGTGGAGTGGGTCCACAGTGATGAAAAGCTTCCTAATGCTTCCTGTGACTATCGAATCATGCAGAGCCCGCATCCCTCTCTCACTCTTGCTCCCGTTCGCTCGTTCTGAGAGCCATGGGGCGAGTAGAAATGGTGTGAAAGGGTAAATGACGCTTGGCCCTCTGATTGTTTTGACACACGAGCCAGGCGCTGACAGCTCAGTTCAGTGCTCAAGTGATTCCAGTGCAAAATAACAGAATTTGGCTTTGACTGCACAAACTTTTCTTCGACTGCTCTAATTGGATAAAGCAACTCCTTTTGGACTGAAATGGTTCTGGTGCTCGTCTCAGAATTTGCTCTCATTTCGACAGACTTGTGGGTTGAGAGATAATGTTGCTGTGTTTCTACATAACCTGACCTTAAACAAACATGGCTCATCATTGCAGTCTTTGAGTTTTAATTGTAGTAATCATGTTTTCATTTCTAATTTGATTTAATTCTCTTAATGCTGTCCAAACTTTGATTCAATGCTTGGAATTTATTTAAAAGTTGCACTTAAAATAAATAAACCAGGTGAAGTTGTTTTGCAGCTTATTCATCTGAATGGCGCCAAGTTGTGCTTTTCCAGTCTCAACGGCTTTGTTGATTATAACTGGAGCGATCTGTTTAATTTTGTATTATCAGTCTCGTGATGTTTTGCTTTCTTTTTTTCTTGGTTTGCAACCAGTTTATAAAATTGGCCATTGCAGAGCCCATTTTTCCAGTCCAGAAGTGTATTTTATTCATTGGAAACTAGTGATGCTCTAAAATGAATTTGGCTGAAACCGAAAAATGTTTTCTGTCAGCCTTTGTTTGTAATGAGATATAGATTAATTTTAACAAGCTGTAGTTTGATAAATATGAAAAAAATATGTATAATTTCGTACACAGTGCTTTTTCTCTATGTTGAAGTTCATGCAGTATTTTCAGCCAGGTGTTATGGTCTGTCTCCTCTAGTTTTTAGCTGGAAATTTTCTTACCTAACCAGTTGGTTTAAGACATTAGTCACTGAGGAGCTAATCTTTCTGGCCCAGAAACTAATGATGCACCAAAAAAAAAAAAATGCAGCACTGAAACTGGAATTATTAAATTTATAATTAGTGTTTGTTTGGAAAAAACGATAAATTCTGCTAATTGCATAATAGTAGACTCTGAAATGAGATATTGACATGATATTGACCATTTTTAACAAGCTGTTATAAATATACAAATATATAAAAATTTGAATAATTGTGTTGTTAAAAATTGAACAATTTCACATGCATGCTGCTTTTTCTCCATTTCTGTATTATGCAATATTTTCAACAAAATGCTGTGATATGTTTTCTGTAGTTTTGACCACAAATTTTTTACTTGGTATGCACCAAAATCAAACATTATGGCTGAAACTGAAAGATTAGCTTTATTTTGATTTTATATTGCACTTAACATACACCAGTTAGCGTGACTCTACATGAGATATTGACATTTTTAACAAGCTGTCATGTGGTATAGCTGAATGCTGAATAGTTTCACATGCATGCTGCTTTTTCTCCATGCTAAAATGTCTGCTATGCAAGTGTTTTAGCCCGTTTTTCTTGCTTTTAGCCATATTTTTGATGCATCACTCTTGTAAACATAAGGAAGACAAGCTTTATGATTGGGCACCAGAACCATCCATTGGGTAACCTGAAAACTCATTCTTGGTAAAAGTTACATTAAAGATCTACATTAAAGAATCCAATGTCCACTTCAGTTCCTCCAGGTTTGTAAGAAGGCCCTTGGGTTGTAGCATTTAGCTCGGTGACAGCACCATTCCAGATGCCAGTGGATGGGTTACTCGGCTGTTAGACACTCAATATCGGCTTCGGATGATTTGTATGAGTGGGCTGCTAAATGAATGGGTAGATGGCAGCTTGGGAGATGATGGAGTGCTCATTAATTCATAGTCAGCGGCTGGACGCTCTCCGCAGCCTCAGATTTTGCTGACGCAGAGCCATGATTCATATCTCAGATGGGGTCAGGATAGACGTTTATACGGATGGATCAGTGCTCCTCCGACTTGGGTGACCAAGCGTGGCTTTCTGGGTCAGCCCACTGACTATGTGGCGCAACCAGGCCACATGTTTCTCTGAGATTTTAACAAGATGCCAGCGGCGATCGTTCACTCACAGTACTCATTAGACAACAAGAACGCGGCTCAGGTCTCGCGCTCAGTGTGCGCATTGTGCCGCCGGTGCCTGGCTCTCTTTGTTGTTAGTGCTTGACCGTGATCGAGCAGGTGATGCAGACGTTTTCCCAGCGTTTCCTCGCCACATGCGGCCCCTTCCTGCAGCACAACCCGTTTTATCTCGCTCTCCTGCTCAGCGCTTCCTGTGGCGTGATTCAATAGCACCGGCCACCCATCCTTCTCCTGACGGACACGCCAATAGATTCACTTATCCGCCGTTTTGACGACACTGTCATTTGTCTAGGCAGTTCACGACTGCTTCGGGGTTTTTTTCCCTTTAGGCAGGATGCTACAGGCAAAAACATTGGTCAATTTTGAGATTTTGCTTCCATAACATCTTTAGGCTAGTGCAGAGGTAGGCAAGTTCGGTCCTAGAGAGCCGCAGTCCTGCAGAGTTCAGCTCCAACCCTGAAAAAAAACTCACCTGCCTATAGCCTTAGTAATCCTGAAGACATTGATTAGCTTGTTCAGGTGTGTTTGATTAAGGTTGGAGCTGAACTCTGCAGGACTGCGGCTCTCTAGGACCAAACTTGCCTACCCCTGGGCTAGTGTAAAGATAGCATTTAAAATACACATTGAAGTGTTTATCATTGCACTTTATCTGTTTGCATCTGTGGATTTCAATTACAGTAGATTTCTTAAAACAAGTTTTCATCTGTTCTTCAGCAGCGCTTACCAGACTAAGCAGTTTTATTATAGTCTATATTCTGAAAGTTTTTTACTTAGGGGTTTGTTGATATGTCATTCGCTTGATATGTATTTAACAATATAATGTGAAAATGCGTTTTTTTTCTGGCTTTTGACAGTATTTTCTGATCGACTGAGTGATTAAATAAAGAGATACCCAAAATCTTCTGTAAAAACCTTTAATATGTCAACAAAATTAAACAAGAATTTTGAACCTGGCTTTATCCAATGTTCAGATTTATTTTCTGGAAGCGTGTGAAAATTTGTGCATTTTTAATTAGATTACATTTATTATACAACATTTCTGAAAACATGTAATGCAAAATTTAATGTCTTAACTGTCTGGTCCTGTTTTTTTTTTTTTTACTTCATCTGAAAGGTAGGGAACTTAATAAAGGTTTTGGCACTTGCTATGGGAATACCAAAAAAAAAAAAAAAAACATGGACATGATTCAAAAAGGTTAAATGGTCCTGAAGGAAATAGTCAAGCTTGTACTGTTTGCAGTAAAAAATGAAATGAATGGTGAGCAAATTTATTGTAGTGGAATTGTTTGGTACTGCGTATAAACAGGTTCTTTTTTTTTGCGCTGTTTTGGTGTAAGACATGTTTTGGAAAATATATATTTCATTTAAAATAAATATTATAATAGTATTTTTGTGCATGTCTCATAATTAGCTTCTATATGTTTTTTTTCTTTTTCTTTTCTTTTTAGTTTCACTTTCACTTTTTTGCTTCAGCAATAATCTACCAAGTGTCTTCAAAAAGTTTAACAATTTTTTTAACAATTTTAACAAGTTTAAATTTCAATATAATTTAGTACCATAAATAAAATACAAATATTTTCAACTAAAATATAATACATTAATTTCTCTGGGGGAAAAAAATCTGTCATTTTTGACCAACCCATGCAAGCAGTTAATGTGCTGTGATGAATTAACTGAGTAAGTGTGGTTATCAGTCGGTTTACCCTGTTCACCTTTGTTCGTCTTGCCTTAATAGCATTTCTGGGCTCTTGGCGCTCGCTGCCACTCTTCGATCCAGCATGTTCACATCATTCCTGATGTCATTGGACTCTACACTCCCAGGCTGTGACCGCATTAAGCAAATACACATCAAACAGCTGCTGCTTTTGTACCGACGCATGAATGAGGGGTTTTGTATGTTAGTTTAGTGCCTTGCCACAAAATACAAAGGTTGTGTTTATTTTTAACTCATTTTGCCAGCGGTTCTTTTGGAAGATCTTCCTGCACTTCTGATGTAGATCTTTATTTGTGTTATTGCTTTAGTTGCACGTTTCTATACAGGTGTGCAATAGATTTGTAGGATGTAATTGAAGAAAATTAGAGATGGTAGATGCATCCAACAACTGACTAGTCAATTATTGCGGTCGACTGCCGAGTTCGATATTTTCAGTGGGGGTATGTTGAAAGGGAGACTCAATTCTCATACAATTTAGACGTGCTGCTTCTTTGAGTGCTTCTGTTGCATGCTAATAGGCATTTACACAGTGTAGTAGTCACTCAAATGATCCACTGACAAGTTATTTATGATATAAATAAGCAGACTGATAGCCGTAGTCAAATAATATGTGATCGCTATAAATGCAGAAACACACCCCTAAATGTTTCTCGCTTGCAGTATCGTAATGTCTTTTAGTAACATCATGTATGTCCAGCCGTATAATTGTCTGTTTCTGACCGTCCTCCATTCGTCTGTTTGTGTGTTATTGGCTATAATCTGTGCAGAGTATCGCAAATGATGGAGGGCTGCAGCGTTTGGGTTTTGGGAGTCCCAGTACTTTTTACTAGTCTCTTCACATCTTCTCTCTTCAGCAAGCCGGCCTGTCGTGACATTCCCATTTTGTTGTCTTTGCGCCGTGATAAGAGCACACTCGCTGATGCCGACGGTTGAGATGTGCTGTCTGATGGCTGTTATCGGATCCGTGAGGAAAGGCTGAGGAGAAAATGGAACAGCTACCCTGATATTGAACAAATTCAAGGTGCTTTTGATTTGTTTGTATCAGTGTGAAGGCTAGAATTAAAACTATAGCATGTTTAGTTGGTGTTCTCGCAATATTCCTTCTATCTATCCATCCTTTTTTCTTTATTTTTTAATTTGATTTTTTTCTTTTTTCTTTATTTTAATAATAATAATAATAATTATTATTATTTTATAAAAATATTATTATTTATTTTTTATTCTTTTTCATTTTATTCATTTCTTTTTCTCTTTTTTTAACTTTTTAATTTAATGTATTTTTTCTCTTCATTACTTTATTTTTAATTCATTATTTTTTTATTTATTATTTTTCTTATTATTTAAATTTTTTTATTGTATTTTTCATTTTTGTATCATTTATTCTTTTTAAAAATACTTTCTTATTTTCCTTTTTATTTTTTCATTTTTCTCTTTTTAATTTATTTTAAAAAATGCATTCATAAAATGTTGTACTTTTAAATGAAAGTTTATACTGGTTGCCTACATTCTCACTAAGAAAATGTCAAATTTTGTGTTAATGGTATTACAACTTTTTTTTTTACATTATAACATCTGTTGTATCTTAATCATGCTGTAGCACACAGTAGACCCATTTACTCTGCTGTGCTTTCCAAACAAAATTAGAATCATTGCTTTTGTCTGGCGCAGTGCATTTCTCTGTATTCCCTGTACTGACATATTTATGTCCTCTGGCGTTTTATTATACATTTGTAAACAGGCTTCTGGAAGCAGCAGAAGATAGCATGCAAGGACATCCAATGACATAATTTAGTCGCTTAGCGGTATTTCAACAACAGCTTTATTTTCAATAACAAGCATGATTTACAACCCGACCGGTGAGCATTCAGAGGTTATTCACACGCCTGTGTCTGTTTAAGCCAATAACCAGTTTCTAACAGGAAGGCGTGGAAAGGTCAACCTGAACCAGTAGCGACATCATTAATCTAATTGACTCCGCAAAAGTATATTAATTTGCGCCTGATGCTTTTAATTTGTCTTTCAGAACCTAAACCAAACAAATGTATCACATTAATCCTCATCACGGTCGGATCAGCGAGCGTCTCTTGTGAATTATCGAACACTTCACAGGTTGAACCAGACAATGGAGGCGGCTGACCTTGAGTGACCTCAGCGGATGCCACAGCCTCCCTCGGTCCACCAGTCCCACGGCTCTATCGTCGGGGCATACAGAACATTTCACGCTATTCGGCTTAGACTCAGTCCTGAGAGAGATAAGAATACGGTGAAAGGTGCATGAAAGGGCCGTGAAACTGAGAGATACAGTATCAAGTCTAGCTCTGTCTCTCTTAGCCGCAGTGAAACATTCTTCACGGTGACTTAGTGACGTATCAAACTGGTGCAGATGATGTTGCTTTTTTCTGAGGACTGTCCTCACAGCAATGCTTTTGTTGCATGATCTTGCAAATGTGGCGTTTATCGGAATAGTTCACCCCAAAAAATTTAAATTCATTCTTCTTGGGTAGAACATAAAAGGTGTTTGAATGTTTAAATATGGCATGTCATAGCTGATTTGAGATCAGTGGAAATCGATCAGGAGAACTGACTTGATGTCAAACCTGCCATAGGAATCATATGACTGTGAAACAATTTTATGGCTTTAAAAAACTTGTAATATAGTGCATATGTGTGCTCCATTTATAATACTTTTAAGATGCTTTTATTGTCGTTTTTTGGAGCTCAACATCAATTCGTATTCACTTTTGTTGTGTGGAAAAGAGAAGCCAGTACATTCTGCAAAATACTTCCTTTTGTCTTTTACAAAAGATAGAACATTTTACAGGTTTGGAGCCACATGAGGCTGAGTAAATAATTATAGTTTTCATTTTTCAATGGTTGACTGTTCAATTTTCTATTCCATGTTTGTTTTCTGATTAAGGCTCAACAATAAAGAAGGATATGAAGGTCTGGGCCAATGAGAGTTTTGTTGGCTTTGTAGATTAGTTTTTACACCTTGCAAACTCAAATGTTTGGTTTTCTGTGATTGTAATCAAAATTATTATTTCAAATTCTGCTCATTTGTCATCAGGAATGTTATCTTGGTTTTGTCAAAAGTGAAAATTGCCTAAAAAGACTTGGGGAGCATCATTTGGCAAAGCATAATGTTTTGCATTAAAACACAAATCGCAATGAATAATCTGTATATGCTCTTTTTGTAAAGGAAAAAAAATTGGGAAGGAAAATATATCAAGCAGATATAACAAATAAATAGTTAAGAATGTGTGTAAAATTCATTCATTTTTGGTGTGGCCTGTAAAATCATTGCCAGGGCGAGTAAAAACAATTGGCTGAAAAAAATCCTTATTGAGTCCTGCTGACAGAGTGTTTCTTTCTTGTGTGAGACCTTAAATGGGAATTGGGTAGCATGTAAAGTGATCCTCTTCAAAACATCTGTCTCACTTGGGTTGTGGTCCGGCGTAATTTACCGCCACTCCCAAGATAAGTTGGCTGCCCTCTGATCCAAAGGAAGATGGGTGGATGCCAAAAGAATCAGAGTAATGTGTTTCCTGTTCCTGATGTGTACCGCGAGAGCTCTCACGATAACGGATGTCGTATTTCCAAACAATCTATATTCATGTTGCTTGTATTTTCAGCTCTTTTTCTCTCATGCAGCCATTGAAACGACTGCCAGCTGGCGCTTTAAAAAGGATGAAAATTAAATTTTTGCTCCCATTTACAATGAACACTAAAGCAGTTTTGGACGCCGCCCAATCTTCTAGTAGAAACCAATACGTACGATCAGAGGATATTAACAGCGGCTGTGGTATCAGGAAGCATTGATCTAGGAGGCCCAATCGACAGCCAAACGGAAACTTTTCCACTGTTTATTCTAGTTCAACCCACAAATCTGACTCCATGAAAACCTTGTAAGAAGACATTAGCATTCACCAAATGCACACACTATTTCCCAAAGCATCTGGTTTATCTGCAGCTGAAATTGACTTTCTTCTTCTCGAGACGCCCAGCCAGGCCATGTTCACTAACCTGAGCTTTCACATCTCAGATTGGATGCCCTCCTGGTTTCCACAGGGACCCGAGGATCAACTGTAATTAAGTACAACCTCTCTGTAGCTGCTTTGTACAGGTTTCTGGAAAATCTCCTACATTACATTACATTACATTACATTATAAATGCTGTTCATTGCTAGAGAGTGGAAATGCAGCCAAATTGTCTAAGAAGCACCTTGCCATTCCTTCCCATCTATTACCGTTATGTGAGTCAGAGCAGACTGCATAAATGTCAGGATAATTGACTGTTGTGTCAAGCTGATGATGTAATCAGTGGTGAAATTTTAATCTGCCTAATAAGCGCTTCTGCATGGAGAGTCTTGCGAACGCTACAGCTTTCTCTGTTCCCTTTATGAGTTCTTGTTAAAGGTTTACCCAAAAATGAAAATTCTGTCATTAATTACTTACCCTCCTGTCGTTCCAAACCCGTAAGACCTTCCCATAAGATTTGTGTTGTGAAGATGAGCGAAGGTCTTATAGCTTGGAAATGACTTGAGGGAGAGTAAACAATGACAGAATTTTCATTTTTGGGTGAAGTATCCCTTTAACCCTTGAACCTGTTTGATGAGTGAACTTGTACCATCTCGTTCAATCGACAGCAAAGAATGGGATGAAACCCACGGCAAAACAAAACCAGCGCCAAGATCTTTTCCAGAGGACGACAAATCTCTCTTCCAGAACTCACACATGACCTCATAGCGGAGTCATGCGCCTACCGCAGCAAAACAGCTGATGCAGACCGAGTCCGTTTTGGCTGGCTTTAATGTCAAGCACTCCCCTTCCGCTTCCAGATTTCCAAATAGTCCCCTCTTCTAGTAATTCTCCCCACTTCCTGTTTGGCACTCCATTCCCATCGGACTGTAATAACGTGAGAAGCCAACTGAGGCATATTTGTGGGTTCCTGCACATACAAGAGGATGCATTAGCTGTGATGCAGCTATCCATGTGAGACTCATAAATTTCTCCGGAAGGCATTCTTCCAGCTCAGAGTACTAGATTTCATCCAATCAGTTGGCCTGCTCCAGGGAATGCCATTTGTGTTTATTTTTGCCAGTGCTGAAGAACAGGCAAAGTATAGATGGGTAACGGAATATTCTGCAAGGATTAGATGATCAGGGGATGTTGTCTGATTTATGGATTCATAATCCCAATGTTGGCAACAAGGTTTTTTAGCTTTGTATGGGAATTTTCTAAAGCGCTCTTGTGATGCTCTCAATCGCCAGTATATCTGCTGGCACCAAAACCCAGAATTTCGTAGGATTGTCCTCCTCTGCAGCTGAAAAGGCTGAGCGTGACCACTGTCACTGCATGTGCTGTTTTGAATCCAAAATGCATGCAAATGTTGCCATTCTCTAATCCGAGAATAAAAACAAGTCCCAGCTCATCCAGAAAATCTGACCTCTTTTGCATACTTGAGAAACATGCAATCCTTCCACTTAAACTCAACGTACTCATCGGTAACTGAAGTAAACAGTAAAATCTTTTGATTCCAATCTTAAAGTGTTTTCCAAGAAAAAGGGATGTCCATCGTAACGCCACCTCTGAGCTTGACAAATGTCACCACCCTAACATTAATCTCTCCTAGTATATAATCCCATGCTTAATCCCATTTTTGCAGTATGCAGAGGGTGGCATGATAGCACCATTTACTGACCCACAGCTCTGGTTGTCCGACACTACGAGAGCTTTTGCATTCACAGGAGCGGTGTGGACACGGCCCCCATGCTAATATGAAGCAGATGTGCTGGTAAAGTGGTGAGGAGCCATGATGTTTTAATTGCATTGAGGTCTAGTAGATTACCGTGAGCTCGGCATGAATGTGCACTGCATTTGCGGCGATCTCCTTAGGGCGTTCTGTTAGGTTGATGGATGGCGATGTGGTCTTGTGTGGCCTCACTCGTTTAAAATCAAATCTAAACTTGGTAGCTTGGTCTTTTGCTGATAGCTCAAATTCTTTACTCTAATGAAGTGTTCGTGGCGAGTTGCTGCTCCTTTAAACTGGACTAATGAGATTTGCTGAATTATTGTCTTAATCACGGACTGAATGGCAAATAGGGGAGGAGATGTTTATAATGATGTGATTTACAGCTCTTTCACGAACCCCCGTCTGTCTTTCCTAGCCCCCTTTTCCATTTACCCTCAACATTTTTTTTCTACTTGATTTAATTAGAATTTTCAGGCTACATGAATTACTGTCAGGTTGTGGTAGAACAACAAATTAGAGGGAGTGTGCAAGATGCCTACATCTCTGATGAGCATGAGAAGCTTCAAGGTCATGCTAACACTTGACAGATCTCACTTTGGAGCTGCTTGGTGTTTGCTAAGATGTTCTGCATGGGTATTGCTTTGACATTGCTAGTTGCTTATACTTTAAAAATACTTGCTTAAAAATGTAATACTTAGTAATAGAGATGTTTTTGCATCCGTAACTAAACCAGTCTTTTAGGAAGAGTACAGAAAGTTTCACAAACCTGTAATATACAAAACATGTAATTATGAGAGAGACATCACTGAAAGTATAATTGATTAATTAAAAGAACCGACATAAAGAGTAATTTATTCAGAAAATTGACTTTTCTTATTGCTCTTGCTTGTTGTTTTTGCATGCAGCCTGCAGGCGATCTCCTTAGGGCGTTCTGTTAGGTTGATGGATGGCGATGTGGTCTTGTGTGGCCTCACTCGTTTAAAATCAAATCTAAACTTGGTAGCTTGGTCTTTTGCTGATAGCTCAAATTCTTTACTCTAATGAAGTGTTCGTGGCGAGTTGCTGCTCCTTTAAACTGGACTAATGAGATTTGCTGAATTATTGTCTTAATCACGGACTGAATGGCAAATAGGGGAGGAGATGTTTATAATGATGTGATTTACAGCTCTTTCACGAACCCCCGTCTGTCTTTCCTAGCCCCCTTTTCCATTTACCCTCAACATTTTTTTTTCTACTTGATTTAATTAGAATTTTCAGGCTACATGAATTACTGTCAGGTTGTGGTAGAACAACAAATTAGAGGGAGTGTGCAAGATGCCTACATCTCTGATGAGCATGAGAAGCTTCAAGGTCATGCTAACACTTGACAGATCTCACTTTGGAGCTGCTTGGTGTTTGCTAAGATGTTCTGCATGGGTATTGCTTTGACATTGCTAGTTGCTTATACTTTAAAAATACTTGCTTAAAAATGTAATACTTAGTAATAGAGATGTTTTTGCATCCGTAACTAAACCAGTCTTTTAGGAAGAGTACAGAAAGTTTCACAAACCTGTAATATACAAAACATGTAATTATGAGAGAGACATCACTGAAAGTATAATTGATTAATTAAAAGAACCGACATAAAGAGTAATTTATTCAGAAAATTGACTTTTCTTATTGCTCTTGCTTGTTGTTTTTGCATGCAGCCTGCAATGACAAACATGTGGTTCTTTTTATCCTACCAAATTCAATTTGAACCTTAAGTAAAACATCTCTTCTTTCTCTGTGTAGATCTGGAGAAAGGTAGTGCATGAAAGTCTGTATAAAATAGTGAGCCATGCCCTTGGGTGATTTTTAGATTATTTACGCAGCAAGTTGTGAAACCTAAACTACTTTAAAGCTAAGTTGGCTCTGGCTTATGCATAAGTCTTAGACGTGCTGTGCATCGCCGCGTGAAGTTACTCTGATAAATTGTTGAATACTGTCGCACGTACTCAGTTGGAGGCTCTCCAGAGGTCTGTCAGATCTTCCTAACTCTTGAATTACCCCAAAACTTCCACACACACCCACAATTCCCCTGTTCATCTAGGGGATGACTCATTCTCCCTGTGGCACTATGCAATGACCTCACCTCCAGCGGAGAACATCATCAAAGCACGTGTATGGAACCCCAGTAACGATTTGCGCTTAAATATTTCACCACGTGCACTGCACCGGCCTCATTAAAGCACATCAGATCTGCACCCAGCGCCGTCTCGCCTAGCTTTGCCAAGCGCTGCACTGCATATTAACGTCGTGACTACAAAACACCATTTACCTAAGAAGTTTTGCCAAGCAAGACCAGTTCCACCATGACCACGCTGTGTCACGAAGCCAAAGGGATCACGGTCTGGATTAGCATGTTTCTCTTTTGCATAAACAGCCAAACAAGAAGAAGAGGGGACGCTGGTGGATGGGACATGTCGTTTCTGTGTTAATCTGATCTGAATCTCTCAAGTTCTCTATCCCACACTATGCGCTTATGTGATTACTTTAAAGGGCTGTAGCATCAATGCACCAGCAGATTTGCAGGCCTAGCATATGTGACGGTGGTTTACAGGCAATTTGCATGGTACTATCTTGCGTTGTTCTTGTGAACCTTCTCCCGTAATAGTAATATCAGCAATATTGCATTGCTAGCATGCAGCTCTGGACTCTCGTAGCTCAAACAAAAAGCTGGGCAGTGTTCAGATGTTTGATGTGGCAATTGCCGCCATACTTTCATTTGGCTCTCAGAAAATGCCACTACGTGAGGCGACCCTGACTTCCCCGAGCTGGGAATAAAAACCGCACACGTGCAACACTGATTCAGTTAGCATTGATTTGTAAGGTGTGTTCTGGCTCTGATGCCCATTTGCCTTGCACCTTGTTAGTCATTATATGAAACAGCTAGTCTGCTGTTGCACGTTCAAACACTTTGCAGTCACACTAGAAGAAGTCTGGATGAAATCTCAGTCCGTTTTTTTTTTTTTTTTCTTTGAGGCCTTGCTTCGCACCAGACTGCTTTTGCCCTATTAATAATTCACCTGCCAGTTTTTATAATCATCCTGCATAGTTAAATGCCTCTTAGAGACATTAAAACATGGATGTTGGTCTTCAAAGTAGGGTAGTACTTAATCAGGAATGGCTGTATGAATTTGTAAAACCAGTCTGGGGTAATAGGTGTCTACAGTTGTAATGTGGCTGGTTTGCGGTGAGGTGCCTTGCTGTAGTTGAGGATTGACTCATCTGTGAGTGGCAGGGTCAACAGCATGAGGCCTCTTTTGGTTAGGTATAGTGGATCACTAATAGTTAAGCCTTTTAGGAGAAGACATCTCTTTTATAGCAGAATAAACTATTAGCCTACTTTGTCTGTTATTATTATGATACATTGAATTGCCATACGTATGTGCAGGTGGTGGTGATAAGTAACTATCTATGGGTGAGTCTTTGAATCATTTATTCAATAGATTTGTTCAAAAATACTGACACTGAAAGATAAATTCTTCCCTTTTGTTTATAAGCACAGATTTATTCAAAATCAAATCAAGTAAATGTATTTGAATGAATCAGTGAAACCTGAATGAACAAATTGGTTGTGCTGGTGTTGATCATTGAATCATTCATTCAACACCACCATTCATTCAGGAGTGAAACAAGTGTCCATTTGTAAGTGGATCACTGAATGATTCATTCAGCTCATTTGTTCATAAACACTGATTCATTCAAAATCAAATGAAGTTTCTGTATTTATGGGTAAATAATCGAATCATTCATTCGACCATTTTTTCCCATTTAGGAATGTAACGGTTGACTGTGTTTGCGTGAATCACTGAATGATTCATTCAGCCAATTCATTCAACACCACCATTCATTCAGGAATGAAACAAGTGCCTGACCACTCATAAGTGAATCACTGAATGATTTATTCAGCTCATTTGTTCATAAAAACTGATTGGTTAAAAATGGAATCAAGTACCTGTATTTAAGAGTGAATCATTGAATCCTGAATGAACAAATTGGTTGAATGAATGAAACAGTTGATTGTGTTTGTGTTAATCATTGAATAATTCATTCAACCAATTACTTTACACCACCTTTCATTCAGAAATGAAACAAGTGACCCTTCATAAGTGAATCACTGAATGATTCATTCAGCTCATTTGTTCATGAAAACTGTTTTAAAACTGAATCAAATGCATGTGTTTATGAGTGAGTCATTGATTCATTCACTCAACTGATTTGTTCAACAACAGTGATTTGTTCAGGAACAAATAAGGTTACGGTATTTGAGTCAATCATTGATTCATTCACTCAACTGATTTGTTCAACAGCAATGAGTCATTCAGGAACAAATCAGTGGACCGTGTGAGTGATTGAGTTTACTCAGAAAATCGCTCTCCTAATTTGTTCAACAACATTCAGATTAATTTAGGAGCGAAATAAGTGACCATTCATAAGTGAATCATTGAATGATTCATTCAGCTCATTTGTTCATGATTGGACTTTGAATTAATAAGTGCTCTGTATTTTTCCAAGAGTTATTGAATCATTCATTAGACCAGTTTGTTCAACAACACCAATTCATTCAGGAATTAAGTAGCTGTGTGTATGAGTGAATCACTGAATTGAGCGACTGTAGCTGGATTCAAAACAGCATGCTAGCTTTTTGAATACAAAAAAATATTGAGTTGTATGCTACTCCAGTCATTGCAGGTGCTGTGTCTTTTGTATGTGTGCATGTGTAAACATGCATCTTGTTGTTCGACAGCAGATCTTGCGGTTCCTCCAGACAATCCTCTGCTAATGCGCAGCTCAGCCCAGGACTGCCTTGCACTAATGAGGTTACCTAACGTGCTAAACCCATTTGGTGTGAGGTGATAAAAGCGGATTGAAAAGAGGATGAGCAGAGCACAGGAGCCGATGGACAACCTGGGCTTGGTTCAGGGCCAGAAATCACAGCTGAGTGCTGGATCCGGCCCTGCTTGTGGCGGGAGGCCCAGTCTGTTAGCAGAATCAAGCCCGTGTCGTTAAACACTCTCTGCAGGGTCAAATTTAACAGCATTTTACTTGTGAAATGCTTTTGGGGATCCTTAATGCATTTATATTTAACACTGTTTTAATTGTTTAAATAACAGCTAGCCACTTAGCCGCCCATTAAGCTGGAAATGTTGGTGTCAAATATGTCAGTTGTAATATATTTGATCATGGTGATGGCGATAAATAAACACATCTCTTAGTTTTTATCCACTGATGCAGTAAATCAAGTCAGTCTAACCAGTGATTGGTTTGCAGAGTTGGTTGATGCCGGGTTACATTTTCTGCCCGTTTTGTTGCTACAGTTGTTTAATATCTTCATTTATGAACATGCTTTTGATAAATAATGAGATTTTGTGTCATTTCTTATTCTTTTGATTGTTAGAGGTTTTCCAGATTGTCTTGTTATGAGCACAATAATTGTCTAATATAAATAAGTGTTAGCCTAATAGGCCTAAATAATAAATTAGGAAGGAGACAGGGAATCAGAAAGCCACTGTGAGCAGATAATGTTGTTTGCAATGGCAAGGTCTGGTTTTGGCAATCACAAGGTCTGTTTTGAATGTAGAAAATCTCACTGTCGCTCTGTGACCTTAACTAAGCTAGTCTTGTTGACCTGATAGTCTGTGCTATTGTGTTGATGTCCGAGTCTATAACCTTGCCTCTATAGGCTGTTTGCTTTAAATATTGGGCCTTTCTTCAACTTAGCATGCATTTATATCTTTACTCTGAAAACGAGGGTTATTGATTATAAAAACTAGCATTTTTGCGCATCTAGGCAGTATGAGTGAAATATCACATTCAGCGATTTATTTATTTACATTTTTGTCTGATTTATTTTTATTTATTTACGTTTTTGTCTATATTTTATATTATTATTTTATTTTTTATTTTATGTGTATTTAAATTTTTATCTATGATCTAAATTTTTAAGTTGAAAGAAAACAATTTATGAAAACCAAAAAAAATGTATGAATATATATATATGTAGCCTGCATATTTCTGTGACATGATCTAAAATAAAATGTATTTATTTATGCAACTCGAAATAATTCCGAAGCGGAAATGAGATCTGCTTGAAGAACTATGCAAACTAAGGAAAAGTTAATTACCTCTCACCAAAGCAGCAGTTATAATAGTCTGTGGAAACAGTCCCTGTTAGCTGATTTTTCCTGAAATGAGCCGAAAAGACATCAGCGTTTGTGGTGACAAAAATAATTGTGAAATCTCAGGCAGAAATGGAGCAGAGATAATTTTAGCGCTAAGCAGCGTCACCTGACCACCGCGACTCTGGGGAGCTTATTACAGCGAAAGCGTAACACTTACAGATGATTGTCAGAAATACAAATAACAGAACAGAGCTGCAAGCTTAAACCTTCCAGAGCCGTTACCAACTGCTTGCGTCTGACATTCAGGCTTTTTTTATGATACAGACTGCAGTGGAGTTCACTTACGATACCAAGGTTTCAATAGTCGACAGTAAAACTGCACAATTCCCAATTTAAACTTTAATATCTCAGCATAATCAAACAGGCTATTGAGCATTGCTTGCTTTAAAAAGTAACCCAAAAAAAGTTAAAGTGAGTGGTTTTCTCTTTTTCATGTAGATACTGTTGTGGTTAATATGGTTAATATTATTATTATTATTATTTAATTAGAAGGGTATTGGTGTTGAGAATTGTGTGGATTTTTTGTGTTATTAATAATATTAATAATAATTATTATAATTAAGTATTATTATTATTAGTAGTAGTATTTTAATTGTATTTATTTCAATATTCAATTGAACTTTGGTGTAGATATTGTTTTACAGTAGTAGTAATAATAATAATAATAATAATTTTTATTACTATATTTTAATTTTTAAATTGTTCATGTTATTGTTCTGTTATTTATTATTATTATTATTTTGTTGTTGTTATTATTTGCTGTGGCTTCAAAATGTTATTGAAAATCATGCAGTTTCACTGGCGTTGGTTTTTACTGAATTTATTTATTCTTAATTTTATTTTCTGTTTTATTTTTTTATATTTTAACATTATTTATTTGTGATTATATAAACTTGTGATTATTGTTCAGTTGTTATTTTAATTAGATTTATTTAACTTTTTAATTTATTTTATTTTCATACAGATACTTTCGATATCTGATTGCTAACGGCTCTTTCAAGTTCAAGCGCAGACCCACCTGCGCAGTTTCCTTTGCATTTTCCCCATTTTCTCTCTTCCTCCCACACACTGTCTGCCGCTTGTCTCCTCAGTCCTGGCCCGAACACATGGGGTTGTATATTTTGGCCCAGATTGTTCGCGATTGCTCCAGTCGTGTACGTCGCTCGAGTGTCACAGCGGGGAGCCGTAAAGCACAAGCAGCGCCTTCAGATGCACTCAATGAATACAGCGGCCAGTTTCAAACCAATAAAGCCTCTCGCATCCGAGGTGTCTTTGATTTCCAGCTCACCACAGCTAGATTGAGAAATTCCTCCTCTAATCTGCTGTAACTAGATAAAGGCCAGCATTGATCTTTCGGACAGATTATAGGGCGAGTTGGTTTCTCGAAGGGCTTCGTTCTAATGATCTCTTCAATGTGCTCTTTTGTTGCGTCTGGTGCTGGAGTGTGTAGCGTTCGCATGCATTTTTCCTCCAGGCTTTCTGTAGAAGTTTTGATGCCGTGTTTGAGCGTGCGCTCATGCATGTGGGTAAGTTTAAAGCGTGTGTATCTTTATGCTTTAATAACCAGAGGCAAGAACACCACAGATCTCCAGATTAAAAGCGTTTTAGATGGATCTGCATGTCGAATGATTTTAAAACTGTGAGATCAACCTGTGGTCGGACCACTGAGGCTGAATATCCACTCATTCACGGGCCAGTGGCATCTCAAGTGCTCAAAACTTGCTTGCGGTTAAAGTAGCCCTGTTTATATCATTCATGCACCTTCCTAGTCTTATTGTGCTCAATTTATCCATGCATTCAAATAAAAAAGTCTGTGGTGAATCAGAGATGTATGTAATGTTTTAAAGTAATCATTAGGCTACTCATTTTATTTTGCAATCAAAAGCCGTGACAAAACAAATGCTCGACCATTAGAATTAAACATGTGGACAAAATGTAAATAAGAGATTTAGATGCATCTGCATCTAGTCCTTTATAAAACACAATTCTCATCTTAATCACAATTATCGAGGGAAATAACCACAACGTCGCTCAACCGCAGTCAGATCTATTAAACATCATTCACCCTTTTCAACCCTCGTTTCGTCTGTCTTTGTGTGCTAATGAGCCTGTGCTGGTCCGGCAGGCGGTGGCATGTTCAGGATAGGGATGGTCAGGATGGTTGACTGGGCGATTAGTGAGAATGAGTTGTTTTTGGAGGAGTCAGTTCTGGGAGAGGGTGTTGACACACTTTAGCACATAATGGTTTAGCAATAACTAGTCACTCTAGAGGAGTCTGTTCACCGCCTACCACTGAATCAATGCGCTTTTGTAATATTTATCGCTTTCAACATATTTCGAGACACATTCCCATTATAGTTTTTTTGGGGGGGGGGGCTGTAGAAGCTTTAGTAAGCAACATGTAGGTTTATGTTAAACACCATCCTAGCTTAGCACAAACACAAGGCTTTTTAGGGTCCTATGAAAACAGTTTTATTTATTTTTCCCAAATTCATTTTTTTTTTGTTTATGGTTTAATTACATTTAAAAAGCATGTCTAATCAACTGAAACTTTACCAACTTTTTTTCTTCCCAATAATAAGGTTTCTATTTTTTTTTTTAGAAAAATTTCCTTTTTTTAAAGGAGACATATCATGCCCCTTTTTACAATATGTCATATAAGTCTCTGGTTTCCCCAGAATGTGTCTGTGAAGTTTCAGCTCAAAATACTCCACAGATCATTTATTATATCATTTTGAAAATGCCTATTTTGAGTGGAAGCAGAAACAGACTGTTTTTCGGGCCTGTATCTTTAAATGCAAATGAGCTGCTGCTCCCCGCCCCCTTTTCCAGAATAGAGCTGCACCATTACAGCTCGGACCTGCTAAAAACATCTGTTTCGGTTCTGATTATCGTGTTTATCGCGCTGAAATCATGCGTTTTAAACCATATGAGTTTAAACTTCTGATATACGGTTTTCTGAGAGCACACATCCGAAGCACACGGACAGAAAGCGGCTGCCACACTTTGTACTAAACTAAGTACTCATTCACACACAAGTTTACGTTGAAAACTCATGAATTACAAAAAACAGTCGGTTATGTCTATGAAGGTAAACAGCTGGGAAATAAATTGCATGTTTCTTTTAGTAAATAATTCAATAAATCCATTGCTCTGTTGTCTCCTCTGAGGCTGGGACTCTAAATAGTGTTCTGTGCTTGTTCTCTTTAAATGCAAATGAGCTGCTGCTCCCCGCCCCCTTTTCCAGAATAGAGCTGCACCATTACAGCTCGGACCTGCTAAAAACATCTGTTTCGGTTCTGATTATCGTGTTTATCGCGCTGAAATCATGCGTTTTAAACCATATGAGTTTAAACTTCTGATATACGGTTTTCTGAGAGCACACATCCGAAGCACATGGACAGAAAGCGGCTGCCACACTTTGTACTAAACTAAGTACTCATTCACACACAAGTTTACGTTGAAAACTCATGAATTACAAAAAAACAGTCGGTTATGTCTATGAAGGTAAACAGCTGCGAAATAAATTGCATGTTTCTTTTAGTAAATAATTCAATAAATCCATTGTTCTTTTGTCTCCTCTGAGGCTGGGACTCTAAATAGTGTTCTGTGCTTGTCTGTGCAGCCAAAGACCGAACAGTTAGCATGTTTTGCTCAAACTTTCGCCATTGCATTAGAATTAGTACACCGTTGTTGCTTGCGAAAACACAATAACGGCGCCGTGGGTGGAAACTTACAGATTAAGGGGCGGTAATATTATCCCTTTGCAACATTAGCAAGGGAGCGAAATCAGACGTGCTCGTTTTCTCAGACGCTTGCAGAAAAAGGCTTCCCAAAACAAAGTTACTGGGTTAATCTTTTTCATGTTTCCTTGGTTGGTAGATGCACCGGGGACTTGATTATAGCACTTAAAACTCGGAAAAGTCAGATTTTCATGATATGTCACCTTTAAATTTAATTAATAAAAAAATAAAAAGAATTCTGGATTCTTTTTTTTTTCTTCCAGTTTTAAATTAAATATTAGTACATCCAGATAATAATAATAATAATAACAAGTTATTATTATTACTTTGATACGTACATTTTACTGTACAATGTATTTCTGTCATATTTTAAAGTTAAACCAAACTTTTATTTTGACGGATTTTCGCTTCTGAAGTTTAGATTCTGTCCATGTTTTCCGAATCATAGGACCCCAGCTTCTTAGTGGTTTAGACTAGTCAAATGTGAAGATATTGATGTGTTTTAGCCCACATACGGTCTCGAGACTCGTTTCTGAGTGCTTTCTTATTTACAAAGACAGAGTCTGTGGTCGTCTCTCTCTCTCGGGGCTGGCGAGCTGTCAGTTTGCAGTTCTGTGACTAAAAGGCTGTTTACAAGAGCCGAATTTAGCCTGATTAAAGCATGTCCATGTGCTGAAGACGCCGTTTGCCTCCAGGCCAGAGCTGTTGTTGCGTTTGAGGACAGATAAGAGCAGTAATATTCAGCCTGTGTCGTATTACACCTCACTGAAAGCACTGACGGCTTGTAATGCCGCCTAAACGCTGCCATTTTATAACACTCCAGAAGTTGTAAACTAACACGATCATTGTCAGACTTTACTTATACATGACTAGTGACTGAGCCCTCTTTCCTTTTGGCTGTATTCCCGGTGTTGGGAAAATGGCACACGGTGGGGAGTCTGGACAGGAAATGACCTCACTCCACCTCTGGATGTATGCGCAGTCCTGACTCATTCATGTGAAACACAAGCTCTTTGTTTACCAAGGCCTCCGCCTCATTCATAACCTCTCTCGTCTTTCACCTTCGTTTCTTTAGCATCGTTTCATCTCTGGTGGCCTTTGTCCTGTTGTTATTGTGCCTTATCACTATCTTGAATAAGAACTTATAAGAAGGATCTGGTTTTATCTGTCACAGTTGACTGGGAACTAGGTATCCAGTATACTCACAAAGCTAATTCATAGATAGGACTGTGCAAAATATGCACCAGCAGCTTTTCACAGAAAGATAAACCGATTTATGCACAATTTCTGTGTTGTTGAAGTCTAATTTATAGCAAATTATACTTCGACATGCAGACTGTTTTATTTAATTATACTGAATTTACACAAAAATTACACAATTTATGTTTGAGTCCACAGAAAACAATTATACACACACAACTATTTTACAAACTATTTTTTAAACTCTAATACCATGCACATTTTTTTAGGGCTGTCAAAATAAACACAAAATTCTTAACAAATTTTTTTAACAGATTAATTTAGAATGAAAAGTTACATAAGTTTTAATTTGTACTAACATTAATTGTAAATTAATGTTAGTTGACAAGCAAATACTGAAATAATTGGTTATGCATATTAGTTGTTGGACGCATATGCAGAAATAATCGGTTATGCATATTGTATATCGGCCACATAAATAATAAAATAATTGGTTATGCATATTAGTTGTTGTACACATACTGATATTTATTGGTTATGCAAATCGGTTGTCGGTCATTTAAATACTGAAATAATATTGATCACTTGGCAAATGGCTGGTTTTGGCTGCGAGTTGTGTTTTCGCCTCCTGATAGTAAACACTGGATGAGTTTGAAGTGAAGACTGTGGAAAGGGCTGGACTTTGGACTCACACACCTACATGCATACAAGCGCTCTTATTTTCATCTTAAGCCAATGCACACTCGTGCTTCCAGCACAGCAAACAAACCATAATGATACGATCAGTTCAGTTCAGGCTCCTGAGTTTCTAACCTACTTCTGCTGAAACTCTGAAGTCCCTGGGCTCTGTTCTAGCCCTATACGTTGGCATTCAGCTCACACGTATTTGTGTGGATTCATTAGCGCAATAGTCCAACCTAATTCCGCTCGTATTTGTAAAGTTATTTAAAGTTGCATGCTCGCCTCTAGCCTGCATGCAATAACAAGTTAATGAAAATCTCCATGAGATGCAGGTTTGTTAAAGAAGGTCTGTCTGGAGCAGGTATGTGTGCGGTCAGTGTTTACCAAATAAAGGAAGGAGAGTGTGTGCGAGCCGTTAGAGATGGCGTAGTGCCGAGTGTGCAGTCGTCTGTATAAACTCCTCGGGTCCAAAAGGCCACCGGTGGTATTAATCCCGAGTGAGTGGTGAGATTTCAGTAAATGCCCCCTATTTAAAAATAGCATGACTCAATTTGACTTACTGCTGCCAGGTTTGTGATCTAGTGCAGAGGGAAGGACGGAAAAGCCTTGAACTGGCTAAGCCTCAGTTTGGACCTTCATTTTGATCCTCAACCACAACACTCTGACCCAATCATATACAGACGGATTGTGGTCCAGTGCACCAGTTGCATGAAATTTTCCCAACTTTATTGATCGTTAATGGCATTTTGTGTATAATAATCCATCTTTGATGATATACTGCAGCAATAAGCACTAAATCAATGGCCTTCAATGGTAGTTTTTGTCTTAACCAGCTGCACCTGGCATGTTTTTGGCTGCTTAAATTCATTTTTTGTTGTGCTATAGTGCCTTCCAGTCCACTGTGAAGTCTAATTGGTCAAAAATCCCACATGATGATATATTACACATCAAATATTCGGATTTTGCCATTGCCTGCTAAGTTTCATTTTCAGTATGGACCAAAAAAAATCTGAATTTGTTGTGTTGCACATAGTTGCAGGGTTCCCAAAGGCCCAAAAGTTGTTATTATTATTATTTTATTATTTATAGGATTTTTTTTTTTAAAGTCACAATTTAGCTTATTTCCATGGGATTTTTTTGGATTTTTTTTCTAGGCCAAGAAATGGAAATCAGTGAAATTGGGAAAATTGGGAAAAAACTGCTGCAAATACATTTTTTAAAATGTAAAAAAAAAAATAATAATAATAGTGAAATTATTTGTAGTATTTACCAATTTTTTTTAGATGTAGTATTAAATGTAAAGTTTAAAATGTAGTTTTATTTGTATATATTAACATTTTATGGGTATAAAGCAGAAAATATTTGTACAGTCACTTATTTTTATCAGCAATCTTGTCCATTTTTAATATAAAAAATAATAGAATTTAAATAGGTTTAAATTATACGGTTATAATATTTGTACTTAAATTATTTAAAAATTATGATATTTTGGTATAAATATGGTATAAAGCTAAATATGTTTGTACAGAATCAGTCATTTATCCTTTGTATCAACAATCCAGCTAATTTTTTAATTACAGAAAAATTAAATGTATGTGAATTGCACAATTATAAGATTTATACTAGGGATGCACCGATATGAAAATTTTGGCCGATACCGATAACCGATTATTCTTTATTTTTGAAAGCCGATAACCGATATGTTGGCCGATAAATCTATATCCAAATTGTTATATACTTTTTGAGAGCCTGATTACAAAAAAGGTCTCATCATTAAAAGCCACATCCCAAACACTTCAACATAAGCAGCCTAGTTTGAACGGTGTACGTTTTAAAAATATTTTTACTCTCCCATTACCAAATTTAGTCATAAAAAAGCCTTACAAATAAATAAAATTATGCATAAATAATGCAAACAAGTCACTGGACATCATTACACATGTAAAGAATCAAAATGAATGCGCCACAGATCAATAAAACGGAATAGCCTCTGCACGGACAATAATTAAATGATTTTAATTACTAAACCATATTGTTGATGAAAATAATAAGAGAAAAATACAAGTGGTTGTTGTTATTAATAATATATCAATGATTTTGAAAAAGTAACAAATTAATACCACTGTTTTAAATAGCAGCCATTGAGCTGCAGCTCAAGCTGAAGCTGAAGAGCTGAATGAACACGGTAAACTGAAGCGTTTTGCTGGCAGCTTATTTAACTCAAGGAAATGCATCCTGAGATTAATATTAATACAACATAAACATAATATTACAACTTATATATGAAATGACAAATGACGCAGTTATTGCATGCTATAGTCAGAATGTGTGATCCTGTTGTGGATGCGCTCTTCCCATAACAACGCGCTGAAACACGGCAACTAAACCCAAAGAATTCACAACGTTTTATTATAATAATGTTCTCATTAGAATGTTATATACACAACATTCCCAATCATAGTTATTAATGTTGTGCACTGCTGTTTGAGCTGCGTGCGCTGAGCTAAAGACGATCACCGGTAAACTGAAGCGCTCTTTTAACTTAACCAAACGCATTCTATATGAGATAAATCAGATATACATCAAATAAACACAATATTACAACGTACAATTGCACAAAAGGCTGCAAACGAACAGCGCGCATCTGAAGTGTCTCTGAAGGAAATAATGCATTATTTATCGGCTTTAAGATATCGGCCAAATTTTCTTATCAGGCCGATACCGATAACAGAAAAAATGAGCAGATATGGGCCGATACCGATCTGGTGGCCGATATATCGTGCATCCCTAAAAACAATAATTCGTATGTCTGAGATAAGTTGATGCAACTTAAGTGTTTAAAAAATAGTCATGTGACATTCGTGTAGCAAAATAACCCAAAATCTCAAAATAGACCTGTGCATGAGAAAAACAACCTTAGGGTGTTGAAAATAGAATGCAAAAGACGGCCTGGATAATTTAATACTTGTGGCAGATTTTAGAATTATGCATGCTTTACCCACAATCCCTTGCACACCAGTAGAGTTGGTCTCCATTCTCTTTTGATTTTTTTCAGTTGTTAAAAAAATGCTGAGGAAGAAAATGCTAAATCTACAACACATTTCGGTAACACTTTACTTGAAGGGGTGTGCATAAGACTGACATGACTCCTTCATAATCATGACATGACACATGTCATGAATATGAAGGAGGTTTTATGCATGTTTATGACAACTGTCAAAAAAAAATAATAATAATAGTGAAATTATTTGTAGTATTTACCAATTTTTTTTAGATGTAGTATTAAATGTAAAGTTTAAAATGTAGTTTTATTTGTATATATTAACATTTTATGGGTATAAAGCAGAAAATATTTGTACAGTCACTTATTTTTATCAGCAATCTTGTCCATTTTTAATATAAAAAATAATAGAATTTAAATATGTTTAAATTATACGGTTATAATATTTGTACTTAAATTATTTAAAAATTATGATATTTTGGTATAAATATGGTATAAAGCTAAATATGTTTGTACAGAATCAGTCATTTATCCTTTGTATCAACAATCCAGCTCCTTTTTTAATTACAGAAAAATTAAATGTATGTGAATTGCACAATTATAAGTATCGGCCAAATTTTCTTATCAGGCCGATACCAATAACAGAAAAAAATGAGCATTTATCGGCCGATACCGATATGGTGGCCGATATATCGTGCATCCCTAATTTATACATACAATTATTTTAGGTTACATATTTGTATGGATTCTCATTCAAATTATGGTATAAAGCAGAATGAGTTTGTACAGAATCAGTCATTTACCCTTTTTCTCATCAATCCCACCCTATATTTTTTATATGTGAAATTTTTTCAATATATTAAAAATAAGATTAAAATTAAAATAATTTATTATAATTATAATTAAATATTATAATTATAACAATTATAATATACAAATAATAAAATTATAATCAATGTAATTCTTAAGCATTTTTTCTATAACATGTTTAAATAAAAAGGTCAGTTTAAAAAGTCAAAAGGTCGTATGTGTAAGTGAGGCTTTGACCCATTAGGAGAAGCTCTGGCTCTTCAAACACTCTTAACGCGGTTCATACATGATGGACTGTATGCTGCTGTGCTGGTGGCTTTGCTGACACTAGCGATTGGTTTTGTCCTTTAGATGTGAGCCGTCAGCAGTAATGGGAGCTGAGTGTGGATGTAAGAGTTAATGGGCTGTTCCTCGCTCTGAAGGCAGCAGCGGCTGGAAGAGCTGTTTTGATTATAGTTACTGAACATGCCATTAGTCTCGGAATGGAAGCCACACACCGTCCTGTTAGTTTGGGGTCAGATGAGGAGAACACCGTTTACCTGTGCAGACTCCCAGGTGTGCTCACACAAACATACTTGCTAATACACTTATAATGAACATTAGGATGGTTGAGAAGCCGTCCAACAACTGACAAAGCGATTTATGAACTTGACTTAGTTATTTTCACTTTTATTCATTTTCATTGTATTTTTTTAATACATTTTCATTTTTATTGATGTATTTATTTAATTTAATATTTAATGGTAATAAATAGTGGGGATTACTTGCTAATACACTTATAATGAACATTAGGATGGTTGAGAAGCCGTCCAACAACTGACAAAGCGATTTATGAACTTGACTTAGTTATTTTCACTTTTATTCATTTTCATTGTATTTTTTAATACATTTTCATTTTTATTGATGTATTTATTTAATTTAATATTTAATGGTAATAAATAGTGGGGATTTAAAAATGTTAAAGGGGTCATATGATGTTGCTAAAAAGAACATTATTTTGTGTATTTTGTGTAATGAAATGTGTTTATGCGGTTTAAAGTTCAAAAAACACATTATTTTCCACATACTGTACATTATTGTTTCTCCTCTATGCCCCGCCTTTCTGAAACGCATAGATTTTTACAAAGCTCATCGGTCTGAAAAGCGAGGTGTGCTCTGATTGGCCGAATTCCTCAAGCGTGTGACGGAAATGTTACGCCCCTTACCATACTGTGATGCCCTGTCCCGGAGCGACAAGACGAAGACATTAAAACCCATTATGAACGAGGCATTTGTTGCATCCAGTGCAGGGCTCGACGCTTACTTTTCTTTTTAGGAGCACTTGTGCTCCTAACTTAAAAAATTTAGGAGCACGTTCAAAATTTTAGGAGCACCTTCTAATCAATAATCCAAAATGTTATCAAAAAGTAGCCTTCCCATTACGAGGTAATATTTGACTCCTCTAACTTTATTAAAAGTATGTCATCTTTTGTCAAATTCTTAAATTATATTTTATAAGCTTAACAACAGAATAAGAGTAGAATAAGAAACAAGTTAAAAATCAAATGAAATCAGTATTAACAAAAATAATTTGTAGAGGTGGCACAGAAGAACACAAAAGTGTTGTTTGATGTACTTTCAGACATTTAATGAGGCTCAGAAGTGGAATGAGTGCAATTAAATCCATAAATCCATGATGATATTAATGTTTTAAATATAAAATTTTGAATATAGAAATATTAAATGATTTAAATAACTGAAAAGATACTTGTTCTGGAACAGTGTTGTAAATACAACTTAACCACTGATTTCGGCCTTGAGTGAGCAGAGACCGGAGGCTAGAGTGAGCGGCGGCGGGAGGGCTTGCGGCAACCACATGTGATGAATGTGCTGGACTCTGCTTCGTTCACGGTGAAAGCTGATCCGGTGATCCACAGCGCGAAGTTGATATATTTCAATCAGCGACCAGCACGGATCAGCTCCAGGCATGACGAAGCGGATATCGTCCTCTTTTGGAAGACCAAACAAAATAGTTTCACTTTCACAACGAAGCACACAGCGTCTTCATGACATGGCAACAATATTACAGCAAGAATAAAAGTTACGCCTTTTTTTGAGTGAACATTTGGGTGGTATTATGCAAATCTTCCCACATCATGACGTAGACATGTGGGGGGGGTGTTAGAATGAGCCGTTTTAGGTAGACGTGGCTGACTCTTAACTTTTATAAAGAATATCTCTTTGGATTTGAGACTGTAGTCTTTGCAACTTTACAGATCTTCTTTATGCACGAGAGCTTGTAACACTCCAAAGAGAAAATAAAAATTTAAATCGCATCATATGACCCCTTTAAGTGTCAGTTTTTGACTAACAATCTTAACAAAATGGTAAAAATTTAAAAAAATGTGAACTGTCAGCATGATAAAAGTCCAATAAGTTGTCTTTAAAAGGAATTTCCTTTCATGCTAAAATTTTTAGATTAAAATTACTTTGTTGTTTGTGTATTTATGGTTACATTTTTTTATTAAATTTAAATATTTTATATTTTAATTTATTTGATTAAAATAAGAATTATAGTTTATTTTAGTTTAGTTATTGCTTTCAACCAATAAAGATAACAGAATATTTTAAATATTTTATATATTACTTTAATAATTATTATTATTTTATTTTATTTGAAAGTCTTTGCATTCACCCAGTGAAGAGAATGCAATAGGTGCAAAAAAAAAACCCTATACACTTATCACGTACGCAGACACTCAGAGAAGCACTCATAAAGCGTTCCCGTGACTCTAGTTTTTCTCATACACATGTAGTAGCGGTTTGGGAGTTCCCATGGTTGGCCGGTTTGTTGTCTCCTCTTATCTCCACTCCCAAGAGAAGCACTCCTGCACTTCTCATACTAAATTGTGTAAATCTGTAGAGGAGAGCTGCCGCCGTCAGCAGTGTGGGAACCGTGTGTGTGTGTGTGTGTGTGTGTGTGTGTGTGTGTGAGCGCGCGTGTT
>NW_015505235.1:484347-489208 GCF_001515645.1 Sinocyclocheilus grahami | reverse complement strand
GAGAGCTGCCGCCGTCAGGAGTGTGGGAACCGTGTGTGTGTGTGTGTGTGTGTGTGTGTGTGTGTGTGAGGGCTCGTGTTAGTGCATGTGAACACACCTTTGGTTGTGTGTTCTTGAGGGCCGGACTGAACTCAGACGGGAGAGTAAAGGCTTTGATAAGCATGTGTGTGCTGGGAAAGGAGCTGCCGCTGGTCTCTGTGGTCTGTGATTCTTTTCCCAGTAAGCCCAAGCTGGTTGTAGGAAGAGACACTTCTAAAAATCATATTAAGATGAATTAATTTGATAAATGTTGTGATTTGATCTAAGATGATAGCTGTTCACAATGTTGCCAGTTGGATATAAGTTAAAATCTCTGTTGTGAGTTATCACATTTATATCTGGTTTTGAATGCGCGTGTGATTTCGGCCTTGAGTGAGCAGAGACCGGAGGCTAGAGGGAGCGGCGGCGGGAGGGCTTGCGGCAACCACATGTGATGAATGTGCTGGACTCTGCTTCGTTCACGGTGAAAGCTGATCCGGTGATCCACAGCGCGAAGTTGATATATTTCAATCAGCGACCAGCACGGATCAGCTCCAGGCATGACGAAGCGGATATCGTCCTCTTTTGGAAGACCAAACAAAATAGTTTCACTTTCACAACGAAGCACACAGCGTCTTCATGACATGGCAACAATATTACAGCAAGAATAAAAGTTACGCCTTTTTTTGAGTGAACATTTGGGTGGTATTATGCAAATCTTCCCACATCATGACGTAGACATGTGGGGGGGGTGTTAGAATGAGCCGTTTTAGGTAGACGTGGCTATCTGGTTTTGAATGCGCGTGTGTGTGTGTGTGTGTGTGTGTGTGTGTGTGTGTTTATTATAAAACTAATAATAATAATAATATTATTATTATTAATAACATGTTTAATAATAATTTTATAATAGTATATTATTTATTATATAATATAATTCAATATATTATTTTACTACAGTAATATATTTAGTAATTAATTACTACTACTACTACTACTATTTATTATTTATTTTATTATACAACAGTAATATATTTCTGTACATAACAGTATATTTTATAATTTGTTGTATTTTTATTCTTGAATATTTAAATATGAATATTATTATATTTATATTATATTGTTGTAATATGAATGTATAATAATAATAATAGTAAATAATAATAATCACAATCATCAGTTTTATTTTTATTTTGTTGTAATATTAATGTATAACAACAATATATTAAATTTGTTATTATATTGATGTAATATTAATTATATAATAATAATAATAATAATAAAATAATTTGTTTAATTTTAGTACAGTGATATATTTCTGTATGTATTGTTGCAGTCATTAATATTAATAATACTAATTAATTTTTTTGTACTACAGTAATATTTCTGTACGTAATTGTATATTTTATATTTATATATTTTTTGTTTTGTGTAGTATTTGTTTTTTCAAATATTTCAAACATTTATATTGATATTAAATTTGTATTTTAATGATGTAATAAATTATTATTAATAATAATAATCATCATCATCATCATTTTTAATTTAATTTTATTATGCAACAGTTATATCTTTCTCCACGTAACTATATTTTATATAGAACTATATTTTTGTGTAACTACTTCACTTTTACTGCCTCTTGAGCCTTTATTTTGGCAGCAAACTGAAGGAAGACATCTGTGTGTAGTTGACTTTGTGCCAACTAGTCATTAGTTAGATGTGTTTAGTAGCTGTTGTAGCCAAAATGTTTGGATTGCATGAATGTTGTAAAGTCAACCTGGAGTGTTTTGCATTGATAATGAGAGAAGCACACCGTAGTCAGATCACCTCCTTAGATGGCGTTCATGTGGAGTGTTTGCATTTATAAAAGCGCTTTGAGACCCCTAAAGTGTGAAACCGCCATTTCGTGAGCCTCACTCACACTGGAAAGTGTGTATAATAGACTAGAGACGGAGTGAAGCGCTGTCCTATCAGTTTGAAGCATGCGGACTTTGTGGTTTAGTAATTGCACAAGGCCATAGCGTGATTAATTTGATTAACCGCACAGCTCTAGCGTGTGTGTTTGTGAGTGGTGGGGGTCTCTTTTGTTTTCTGAGTCAGTCACGTACTTCCGCTGTCTGTCTGACCGCACCAGGCCTGGAGTGCTGGAGGGAAATTACAGAAAAAAGCAAGCCATGCACAAACGCTCATGATTACAGCGTCCAGCCCCACCTTCGGCTGCACAGAAAGGGCTGACGCACAGAGAAGAAAGCACTGATGCAAGAGGATCCGGGAAAAAGTCTGAAAGAAACTGCTGTGGACGGGCCACTTCAAAGGAGTGCAAATGAGGCCTTGTTTTAATTGTGTGATTGACTATGATAGCTATGTTTCCATCCATTTGTAAGTTTTCATTTGTGGAACAGAATTATTTTCGGTTAATAGTGTGTGCAAACAAAATTGCCAGCAAAAACTTTCTTTAAAATGTTTAGCTGAGACTTTTTTTTTTGTTACTTTGCTTATAATTCAATTTTTATATGTATTTGAGTTGAGTATACATTATATATAATAAAATTGAAAAATATATTTGTATTAGTAATAAATGTGTGTATAAATAGAAATATATATATATATATATTTCTATGTATAAAATATATTTATTGTATACTGTATATATTTGAAAATATAAAAATATATTTATATTTAATTTAGTAGCGTTTACTTATATTTTTATTTTTACTTTGTAATGTCATTATAATTTTCTATACATTCAATATATCGTAAACAGTAATGTGCTCCATATATATTTTAATTGCCGATATTTCCATCCAGCTTGTGCATAAATGTTCATAAAATACACTGATTGAAACCTAAAGTGTGTTTCTGCTGTCCGTCTGATGATAATTTGGAAAATCCCTAGAAATGGCGACAGGCAGGAGACGATGAATGGAAAATAAGCAGAGCATCCCAGTGAGGTACACCTTGCTCATCGTCTTGCCTTCCCTGATGCATCAAGCTTTTATCTGCTCATTAGTTTGCGCAGCACATCTCGCCGTGATACCGTTTCTTCGAATGGCACGACTCTGGCAGTGGAGTATTATAAAGCTTGTGCGGAGCGGGAATCTGATTCACGGCAAAATAAGTCTCTCTCTGCTCTCAGACGCTCTGATGTGCTTGTGTGAGTGTGTTTTTGCGTGCAGGTCTCGGCGGATTGGCGTCTCGGGCAGACTGACAGAAGCGTGCGGCTCCGTCATTTAAATTCCTGCGAGCTGCATCCAGCAAATTCCTCTTCTACAGTGGCTCCTCGGCCCCAGACGCTTTTCCATTTTCCCCGATCGACGCAGTCTGGGAATCTGGCTTTCTAATCAGCGCGGCCCAGCAGCGCTCCTTATTTATGACCTCGCATCCCAGCACTCGGCCGGCCTGATCCATCACCTTCATCTGGGCTTTTTTGTCGTCTTCACCCTTCCCTCTCGAGCAGGACCTCTCGCTGTTGTTTGTTGCCTGTCTTTTAATTATTCTGCCCGAGAGGAGCTTGAAAAAGCAGCTCAATTAAAGTCCTGGGATTGATGAACCCGTCCTCCTTATCCTGCCACGCTAATAGAATAGCAGCAGCCCGGGCGGACCGGTCTTCTACAGTGGCTCCTCGGCCCCAGACGCTTTTCCATTTTCCCCGATCGACGCAGTCTGGGAATCTGGCTTTCTAATCAGCGCGGCCCAGCAGCGCTCCTTATTTATGACCTCGCATCCCAGCACTCGGCCGGCCTGATCCATCACCTTCATCTGGGCTTTTTTGTCGTCTTCACTCTTCCCTCTCGAGCAGGACCTCTCGCTGTTGTTTGTTGCCTGTCTTTTAATTATTCTGCCCGAGAGGAGCTTGAAAAAGCAGCTCAATTAAAGTCCTGGGATTGATGAACCCGTCCTCCTTATCCTGCCACGCTAATAGAATAGCAGCGGCCCGGGCGGACCGGGGCAGAGAAAGTGTTAGCTGCTAAATTACGAGGACATGCACGAGTGCCTGGTTTTGCCGTCCCTCCTCTTCCTGTACTTACATTAATTGCTTTGACCCCTTCGGTTGCACCCTTCTGTATGTGAAAAAGACATTCACAGTGGAAGAGATACTGGTTCAGCTCATTTGTACCCCTTACTGCCCAGTTTAATTTGAGATTTCATCTTGTGTTTGATGGCACATGGTTCTGCCTTATCTGTGGCCCCAAAAAGTGCCACTTTAAAGAGTCCGAATGTCATTGCTTTCAATAACCGACCGGTTCAGAAGTCCATTCCCCCTCAAGTAAAGTAACTGCCGATGTAGTTTCACTAATGTTTGATGAGTATAAAGTGTCCTAGTACTTTTTGTCTTTATTCATTTTATCATTTGAAACCTCCATGCAGGAGTCGTTTAACCCCGGGTTGCTCTTTGGATAAAAGCGTCTGCTAAATGACAAATGACTTACTCTACCTACCCAGTGGCTCAAAGGTGCCATTATTCATATCTCAATATTCTGACTCAGAATGCGTGTTTTACATTAATGCATTTTTTAAAAGCAACTTGCACCACATTCAGAGTTTATGCGACTAGACTGCAAGTAATTGCTTGATTGGATGAGATCTATTCCAATCAAAATGCACTAAGTGAGAATTATCAATTATTTTTGTCACTTTAATGTGAACAAATACTTCTGTTATAAGTAATGAAGTCTGAAATTATTATTTCTGTTGTAGAGATGCGGAATGTATCATTAACATATTGGTTATTGGTTATATTTATTATACAGCTGTATATATAGAGTAAATAATGCACAAATCTGTACATAAATTATTATTTATTGTTAAGTTCTCATGTCAGATATGTATGTACATATATACATAC
>NW_015505235.1:473868-481073 GCF_001515645.1 Sinocyclocheilus grahami | reverse complement strand
ACTTCTGTTATGAGTAGTAATATCTAAAAATAATTACTGTATTTATGTTGTAGGGATGCATAATATATCAGTAACATATCGGTTATCGGCCAATATTAGAGTTTTTTTTTTGTATCAGCCAGTATTGGATATTATAATAATTAAATGTAATTGTTAAAATTAAGTGTATTTTTACATTTTGATTACATTTGCTGTCATTTAGTGCTCAGTTGACCGAAAAACTTGTAAAATGAATATCCATTTTTTTATACTTTACATTATAATGTCGTGATGTCTAATTACACTTGTTGCATTTAAAATGATTTTAGTTTGTAGTGGTTTTTATGTTGACAAAATAAAACATACATATAAATACATTAGTTAATAGAAATAATTAATAAAAGATAGTATTGTCCATTTATTGGTTATCGATAATAATATTAAAATTATTATTGCTTATAGTTTTGGCCAGAATTTTAATTTTATTGTATCCCTTTTACATTGTTTTACATCATTACTTTCCCTATAAAAATAATTGTAGATATTTGTTCTCAATGGGTAGATGCCATGCTCTTTTACTGCAAATGCAAACAGAAACATCTCCGGTCTGTATGATTGTGAAGGATGCTTCAGTTTTTCCTGTAGTGGAAATGTCACCGTATTAGCTGCATGACTCAGGTTTCCGAACACATTCCCGGTGCTGTGGATTACGTGTGATTTTCCCAGCTCTGTCGTTTGTCTTGAGTGTTAGTGGTGGCAGCGTGTCTTGGCTGGCTGCTTCGTAAGAAAAGCTCTAATTTAGTCTCTTTGAATACTGGAGCTGAACCTGAGGCAGTGCATGAATCTCACCTGGCAGGAAGAGCCCGTTTCCAAATCACAGAATGCAAACATGTTAACCTTTAGTGTGTTGTGGTTGTGCATCTGTAGTTTGCAGGAAGCCTCGCTCTATGGCACGGGTCACCTGTCAGGATGACATTAGCCTCTAGGATGTTTATTTGTAATAAAAATTACTGAAATATATAAACAAAAATGAGGAATGTTGAAATTAATGTAGTTGTAAGTATTTAAAATAGCTAAAACTAAATAAACTAAAACTATTATCGCCTGCGATTTTGTGTAGCTTGTCAGTGAACTACGGCTCTGTGTAGTAAATGCCGCTCCATCTGAAAGCACGTGCTGGAGATATACTACTAATCACAGGAGCGGCTTTACTGACGAGATGCGCATGAAAATCGCATTCGATATTTTGCACAGCCCTAACATCTAGTATTCTGAATATGTAGATTTATATTTGTATACAAATGATCTCACAAGATTTGAATGTCAAATGATAACTGTTAACTATGAAATGCTCAACTATGTGGTAAACTCTATTGAAAACTACTTTAAACTGAATATTTTTATTGCTAGATTTCCATTTATGCATTTATCCAAAGCAAAACTGAAGATTTAATCAACTTACAATTCATGCATTGGCTTGGTATTATCATTATTGTTGAAATTAAGCTGATAAGCTCATGTTTAATGAGATTACAAGGAATATTTATGGTTTTTACTATTACTTTGTCACACATAGGTCCAAAAAAAAAGAAAAATCTGACAATTATGTGATGTTAGATGTTTAAATGCAAAAAGACGTCTCTGTACCGTTATGAGTGTGACTTGAGTTACACTGTGTAGCCTCTTAAAAACACCTTGTTTGACTCCAGAGTGAACTAATGCCACACAAGGTCACTGTTCGGCCTGCAGCGAGGTCAGACTAAACTGGAGCAGAGGCAGAAAGAGGTGTGTTTCTTTCAGAGGCCAGGACTATCCATCTCCATTACGGTCCATTTTGCTAAGCTCAGTGCTGTTTTCTGTGCTTGAGTGACCAGAAATTTGCAATAATGTGCTCTGTTCTCGCTCAATCCATTGCGAAATTCATCTGACGTTCTGACTATGGGCAGGTGCGAGCTATAAAGGATCGGTCTTCATTTGTACCCAATTAAGTAAAAGAGACACTTACGGTTGTGGCCAAGCAAAACAGACAAGAAGAGCCATCAGAAAGCGAAGTGATGTATGCAATCAACCTTACAGAAAAATAGGGTACTTTGTTTATACTGGGATAAAATCTTGTCGTTCTTACTGATGGTTTGTCATTCAGTGGTTGTTATATTTAGTGTTGGAAAGGCTTTTTTTTTCTTCTTCGATATTTTCGATTTGATATTTGGTGTGAAGTGTATCTTATTATTATTATTATTAACATATATTATTATATTGTATTAATAACATTATTTTATATTATTTATATCTTGAATAAACAATAAAAGACTTAAGTTCATTAACAGTTTTTGCAATGTGACATTATTTACAGTTAGTGTACATTAGGGAAATGTGAATTAGTCTTAAATTACCGTAAATATACATATTTCAAATGATTTATACATGATGTTAGCATTTGTTGTACTGCATTTAAATAAAAACTAATTAAAATTTTTTGCAGTTTTTTATGCAATGGTTAAAAAATACATTGAGAATCATCAGTTAAAAATTGTAAAAGTAAATGGTAATATCTTAAAATATTACAATATTAAAATAGTCCTAGTATAATAGTTTGGATTTATTTATTTTAATTAACAAAGTAAAACCATTAAAAAGTATTACTAGAAAGAAATAAACATTAACTGACATTTAAATCAAATGTGTAAAAAAAACTATATTATTTTAGCTAGTTGCTAAGGCAAAAAAAAGATTTTCGCTTAGTTTGAGGAAGTACTAAAATAACTTTTTAAAACAAAACAACAATAACAAAACTAAATGGACATTTACAAAGCAATAGATTAATAAAAAGTGTCAAAACGGCTAAATGACTAAAACTTGAACTAAAAATAAAAAGACAAAAAAAGTATATAAAAATAAAATGTAATCCAATCAAAATGTTAACAAAACTATACTGTTATACTAAAGTAACACTAGTCTAAATATGATTCAAATTATATTATAAATATAGATATATAACAAATATTATATGCACAATATTCTGTCAATATAAGCTCTTAATAACTGCACAATTATACAATTTTACACTGTTTAAAGAAGTCAGTGTAAAACATAAAATATACAGTATAAATTCAGTCCTTCCGACACGAACGCACTGTGAATCTGCACAAATTGGTAGTTGCTTTTAGCATCTGTTTGTTCTTTGAAACATCCACCAGGGAAATTGTGTTTCTTCTTGCTTAATTTGAAAAGCAACTTTCATCGTTATTATTCTTATTGGATTATTTATAGTCCTAAAAAGTATGTGTGCTTGATGTTACAAAATATTTAAAATATCACAAAATAAAAATATCAAACCAAGTTACAGAATGATGTATATAATTTTGCAAAGTATGCTGTCCTTTAAAATAAATGTTATTAACATCATAAAAAAATCATAAAAAACATTAAGCAGAAAAACTGCTTTAAAATGCAAGATGTATTTAATTTAATTTCAAAATGTATTAAATAAATAATTTAAAATTATTATATTTTACAATATGACCATTTTACAGTTTTTTGATAAATAAATGCCTTTGTTGAGCATTAGAGATTTTTTAATTCTGAAATCTAAAATGTTTATACTAAACCATTAAAATTGTACTATAAAACGGTTTAAATAAATTTGTATGAATATATATATATATATATATATACACAGTATATGTAGTCAACAACTTTGACATACTGCGTAATACAAATAATGCATATTTCCCAATTTAAATGAACAAATTATTTGGTGAAACTGGATAAAGAAACTGTAAGTATTGTTCACCTAATGCAAAAGTCACTGCTGTGATGCTAGAAAGCTTTGCATGGTTGTTAGGGTGTTTTGGCTGGTTGCCAGGGCATTTTGTTGTTGATAATGAGTTGTAACTAGTTGCTGTATGGTTTCTAGTGCATTCTGGGTGGTTGCTAGGGGACTCTGGTGGTTGTTAACAAGTTTTGACTGGTTGCTACAGTATATGGTTTCTGCAGCATTCTGAGTGGTTGCTAGGTTTTTTTTGCTGGTTGCTTAGGATGTTTGCCTAGTTGCTTTGGGGTTTCTAGGGCATTTTGCGTGGTTGTTAGGGAATTCTGATAGTTGTTAATGAGGGTTGACTTATTGCTAAAGTATATTATTTTTAGGGCTTTCTGGCTGGTTGCTAGGGTGTTTAAGCTGGTTTCTAGGGGACTCTGGTGGTTAATGAATTTTGACTCATTGCTATATGATTTTGAGGGCACTCTGGATAGTTGCTAGGGCGTTTTGGCTGTTTGTTAGGGCGTTCTAGTGGTTGCTGTTAACAAGGATTGAGTGGTTGGTGCAGTATATAATTTCTAAAGCATTCTGCCTGGTTGCTAGGGCATTTTTGTGGTTATTTAGAAGGTTTGGCTGATTGCAATAGCCTATGGTTTGTAGGGCGTTCTGGTTAGTTGTTAGGGTGTTTTGCTTGGTTGCTAGGGTGTTCTTGTGGTTATTTAGAAGGTTTGGCTGATTGCATTAGGATTTTTAGACCATTCTGGGTGGTTGCTAGTTTGTCTAGGCTGGTTGCTAGGGCGTTCTGGTGGTTAGAGGGTTGACAGGTTGCTACAGTATGGTTTCTATGGCATTCTAGGTTGCTAGGGTGTTTTGACTGGTTGCCAAGGTTTGGCTGGTTGTTTTGGGCTTTCTATGGTATCTTGAGCTGTTGCTAGGGTGCTTTGACTGTTTGCTAAGGATCTCAGGCAGGTTCTTGGGCATTATAGGTGGTTGCTAGGGTGTTTTGACTGACTGGTTTCTAAGGTTTGGTTGCTTTGGGGTTTGTAGGACATCTTGGGTGGTTTCTAAAGTGTTTTCTGGTGGTTGCTGAGGAGGTTTGGCTGGTTGCTACAGTATATGGTTTCTGGGGCATTCTGGGTGGTTGATTGGGTGTTCTTGCAGGTTGCTAAGGAGGTATGGCTTGTTGCTTTTTTTTTTTTTTTAGAGCTACTACTACTATGAATGAATGATGGATTTATATAGCGCTTTGTGTATTGGTGTACACCCAAAGCACTTTACAATCATGTGGGGTCTCTCCTCAACCTCCACCAGTGTGCAGCATCCACCTGGATGATGCAACGGCAGCCACAGGACAACAGCGCCAGTGCGCTCACCACACACCAGCTACAAGTGGAGAGGAGAGAGAGCGCCAATTCAGTGGATAGGGATTATTAGGAGGCCATGATTGACAAAGGCCGAGGGGGGCGCAATTTGGCCAGGACACCGGGGTTACACCCCTACTCTTTTACGAGAAGTGCCATGGGATTTTTAATGACCACAGAGAGTCAGGACCTCGGTTTAACGTCTCATCTGAAAGACGGTGCTTTTTGTCAGTATAGTGTCCCCGTCACTACACTGGGTCGTTTGGACCCACACAGACCACAGGGTGAGCACCCCCTTCTGGCCTCACTAAAACCTCTTCTAACAGCAACCTAGTTTTCCCAGGAGGTCTCCCATCCATGTACTGACCAGGCTCAACCCTGCTTAGCTTCAGTGGGTGACCAGTCTTGGGCTGCAGGGTGATATGGCTGTGTACTACTACTTCTAGGGTCACTACATGGTATTTAGGAACTTCTGTGTCGTTGCTATGTTGTTTTGACTGGTTGCTAGAGCATTCTGAGTGGTTTTCAGGGTCTTTTTGGTTGGACAATAGAAATAATAATGCTTTCCTCAACACAGAAAGCATATCAGCATACTTGCTACCATTAATCTGTATCAGCCATTGTTCACCTAGATATTAGCATCACAAGTGACCATTAAAAAACCCATATTTGTTGAACGCTAGCAGTTTATTGTGAGTTCAGGGACAGACGCACATTAATTTGATTCAGATGAGTCATTAGAGAGCGGGTCTGCTCTGGCAGGACTGAATGTGAGAACATTTGTCTCCATGTCTTATTCATGGAGGAACAGGCTGAACACCAGACACTCAGTCCACAACTTGAGTCCAAATGCTAGCATGTGCGTGTACTTTCTGTGTTTGTGATACCATGCAAAATGACCTTCTACCATGTTCATTCCTGCACCATGTTGTCACTCGGTTTCTGATGGGCGTCTCCGTGCTAGAGATGTGCGAGACTAGCGTATTTACTGGGGAAAACATTATGAATGAAATGGAACTGACTTTCTTCAGGAAGTTTTCGTTGGCATTTTTTCATGTTGTCTCTGTGTAATGACTAAATGTGTGTGCACACCAAAAGCGAATTTAATTATTTGCACGAGTAGATTACATACAAAGTAAATGCAAAGGTGCGAATAGATGCAAATTCACGGCGGGCGATGCGAATGACGCGAATTGGGCGGCGCGATATTCACCTCAATCTCGTCTTCTGTGCAATTTCAACTCGAGCGGGAAATTCACACGATGCATTGTTGCGCAAGCCAATCAGCGAAGAGCTATTGACACGTCCAGTTTGACATGTTGTTGATGTGCGTGAAGACACTCCGCATCGCGCAATGTTTTATTTGCAGAAGTGATGCAATAAATATCCCGCAAGTAATCTAGAGCGATTAACGAGATGCTAATATTCACTTCACTTTTGGTGTGCACACACCATAATAAAAGTATTTACATGCGCAGTGCTGCTTTGTTTACAGGAGTAACCATAGTAACAGTTGTATTTCTACTTGTACAAAAAAATTAGTTGTAGCACACATCCCTAGTACCATGTAGTGTTGTCACAATACTGGAATTTCTCAATTCGATACTTTGAAAAATATCGATATTTAATAAAATTTTTAATACCTCAGAGCCACATCATTGACTTAATTGTGCGCTACGACTAATTTCAGTGATGTTTAAACAGAAATTTCAGATTTTTTTTTATTTTCATTGAAAGATAAATGTAACAAGGGTAGACCATGACAAGGTATATTTTTATTATGAGGTGTATCTTTTCATTAATGTTTTATTCATACTGTAAGCCAGAGGGCTCAATTTTACAGAAACTTTAAAAGTAATGTAACTCAGAAAATTAATGTAATTTATGATGTTCCAGGTATCAGTGTATTGATATAGTGAAAAAGTATTGGAACCATTTTAGATATTTCGATATTAATAAGTATAAAAAAAATATTTTTGACGACACTAATACCGTCTTCATTTCTGCACCATGTTGTCTTGATCTGAATTGCATTGGTCGCTTTATGATGGGTGTTTCTATTGTGCTGCTCGATTGTAGGGCTGCCACTAACGACTATTTTTATTTCG
>NW_015505235.1:472723-473858 GCF_001515645.1 Sinocyclocheilus grahami | reverse complement strand
TATTTATTTATTTATTTATTTGTATATACTGTATGTATGTATCTCAGATATTTTTCCATTCATGTTCTTCCTCCACTCAATGTGATTTCTTCTAATGTTTTGGTCTCAGCATCCCCTGCAGTGCTGTTCCATGTGTGTATATTTATTGTTTCCATCGAGTGCTTTCACTCCACCCACATGTGAGCATGCTTTGCCACCTCTGTGCGATTGGCTCGTAGTTTGACGTGTTTTGTCATGTTTCCAGCTGGGGAAGGCTTTGCCAACCGCTGACACATTCCTGAAGGGTGGTGGGGTCATTCTGGCCCGCTCCGCTCTGGCTTTTCAAAAGTGGATTTGTCAGCACTGCTGTGTCATAGAAACACGTTCATTGTTGTGGTGGTGGCGAGCACGAGGGAGCCCTGGCTTTCAATCCCTGCCCTTTAGTTCTGTTGTTTACGTGGATTTTTGCATCCTCTACTTACCCGAGAGCGTGTTTGTGAAACCTTCGCACTCGCTCAACCTGCTCGCCACCTTCGCAACTCTTTCAAAATGCGTCTAGACACGTTTATGCGTCTTTGTGTGAGTTATTGTGTGTACGTGTCCTGCAGGCTTTCCTAGCTTGAGGAATCTCGCTGAAAGGAGCGACGTGCTCGTCTATATATATATCCTGTGTGTTAAATTAGACAAGCACTCTGCATTCTTTACCTCTGTGAGAACAGAGCGAGATGGTTGTTGCTCAACTCTTGGAGTCCGTGACAGTTCAGAGATGCCGTAAAGCCGTAGGTCGCAGCAGCTGCGATGGCTGGTGTTTGTGTTGTTGTTCCAGACGGCTGCATCTGGCTTACTTTGCTTCTTGCACATCTTGCATCAGCTGTTGCTGGCTTTTTCTTTATTTACATAATTTTTCAGTCGATAAATAAAACTAAAACTGAATAATCAGCATTTGCAATGCAAGTAGATGGTTGTGAATAGCTCTTTTGACCGGCGCCCCCTGCTGCTTCATTTGCGCAGCTTGTGTTTGCGTCGCTTCTGTTTGCCCTCAGGTTTCACTGCCGAAACGACTTGGTCAACAACTTTGACATACTGCGTAATACAAATAATGCATATTTCCCAATTTAAATGAACAAATTATTTGGTGAAACTGGATAAAGAAACT
>NW_015505235.1:466087-471871 GCF_001515645.1 Sinocyclocheilus grahami | reverse complement strand
AGACTAATAATGTGTTTTATACATTCTCGTCTGTGAAATGTGGCAAAATTAAGTCGAGGATTTGTAAAAATCGAATAGTCGAATAAAATCGACGAATTGCGACAGCCCTACTCCATTGCGCAACAGGTGTGTTTCCATCCATCCCACTGTCTGCTACAGTGATGTCTCTCCGATATGATTAATAATGCGTTGCTAATTTGTGCGGCTGTGGGACAGGAAATGCTGATGATGGAGGGGGAGCACTTTGGGGAACGAGAGTGCTGTGTGTTTGAGGACGTGCTAAAGCTGGTCTGTGTCTGCGTGTCGTTTATCACCTGTATGGGATGATGGGAGGTAGTTTGGTGAGGGAGTCAACACTCGCGATCTCTGTCTTACATAACAGCCTGGAGAGAGATGAAGACATTATTCTCTTCCTCTGAAGGGCCGGCTGAAGCGCACATCCCTTTACTTATAGCAGACGGCTGAAGCAAATGCTTTAGGCTGATGTACAGTATAGTGAAAATGTTTATGCAGCGTGGCTGTTAAACATCTGGGCTGGTAATTAAGAGTTTGTTGGTTGAAATTCGGAGATGAATATGCAAAATAACATATTTTAACGATACAGTGTGTAGATATATAGATTAGATATGATAGATTTTTTTGTTTATTTATTTCCAACAAGTTTGTGATTATATATCAGTATGACTATCATTATTATTATTATTATTTATTATTACTACTACTACTTAAAAAAGTTAAAATAAGAAATATTACTATTGTCAAACAGAAATTAATAGTATTTAAGAAAAAAAGTATTATTATTATTATTATTATTTGTAGTAGTAGTATTTTAACAACTGTAAAATTTCAACAGAAAGTCCTTTTTAGTTACTGTGTGGTTTATTAGGTAAACTTACTATTTAATTTAAGTGTTACTAATCGGCCATCTTGACGCCTTTCCTTTATTATTAGATTTAGTATGTAAACTTTTGTTACTCCGCTGAATCTGTGTGTGATAAGTGAACCACGAGTGTGTTTTTCAGTTAAATGACTAATTAGTGATTCACAGTAACTTTGTAGCAAGTTGCTTTTAGATCCGTTTAAGCATTGCTCAGATTTCATGCTCTAAATGCTTGTGTTTTACTCTCCACGTGTTTGAGCTGAAGAGCAGGTTGTGCTGTTTTTAACACGCCAGCCAAGTTTGTAATCCCAGAGCGCTGGGTCGATCCACACCCACATTTACACACTGTTAACTAGTCAACACATGTGCATGAGGTAAGAGCACTACACAGGCTTTGCCTTTTTAAACAACACAGCGGAGAGCAATGTTTAGCCTACAAGAGCATGTTTGTAGTCCAGTTTCTTATTTTTCTGCTGCTTTCTCTCCAAGGGCTGCTATTGTTTTTATTTTATTTTATTTTATTTATTTTTATTTATTTTAAGTTCATTTTAATTACATTTGTATTATTTTATTCTTTATTCTTTATTTTTCTACTGTTCATTTAAATTATATCAAGTTCTTTATTTTTATTTTATATAACTATTTTTAAAAAAAATTATATTTTATTCCTTATTTTTTTAAACATTTTTCTTGATTTTATTTTATTTAAATTCTTTATTTTATTTGACTTAATTTAAAAATATATAAATATAAATAAAATAAACTTTTCAGCTTTTTATTGGCATTATAAAGGGGAGCATGGGTTTGGTACACGTTTAGATCTAACAGGTCATGTCTGTGACTACATGGCCATTTTACAAGTCTGTTTTGTGCATTGAAACACTCTGAGTGCTCATTTAAGTGACATTAGAGACGTTCAATATAAAATCATCTGATAAATTGTATAAACAGATTCACATTAGACATATTTATGCAACATAATCATTTTAGCTTTCCGCGGGGATGGTCATCAGAGATGATTATACTCTAATCATAATCTGATAATAATGATGCTCGGTGTTATGATTAAGCCACTTTATCGCCGAGCGGCTGTTACTGCAAACCCACAGTCGGCTCCAATTTCCTGTAATCGCTCGGTTAAAACAGTCGGATGAAAGATTGAATCAGTTATGAAATGACACGATTTCATTCGGCATCTTAGAACCAAGAATGGATTGAAAGGAGAATGAGAACAATTACACATGGTGTTATGGTTATTAATATTTGTTTTGCCCTCTAGGTTTTGCAGGAATCTGCCCATGTTTCACAAGACGTGCAATCCACAGATCCGCACACAATGGAGCAAATGAGCTAGATCAATCAGCATTTGTGTTTGGTTACTGTGAGCTGATATTAACCCCGTCACCCGGCGCTGACCTCCCTCGGCGTCTGAGTGCTGTAGTGTCACCGCCGCGGGAATGAACCATGTCCCACTTCTTATTCGCTCACACGTACATTCATCTGCTGCAAACTGTGTTATGCAACCGTGACAGAGAGAAACCGTGTGCGTGATGTGTTGCAATGCAACTAGTTTGTTTTCAATCACATGGTGTTGAAAATAGTGATAGATATGTCACTGCTGCATTTTTGGGATGTTCTTTTTTTAAGGGAGTGAGATGCAGTGTGACAAAAGCTCTGTTCCAAACCTTAGTGAGCTGCATTGCTGTCTGCTATTTACCAGTGTTATCATCACTAACTGAAATTAAACCATTAAAAAAAATATTTGAAGAATGTATATATATACAGTGGGTACGGAAAGTATTCAGACCCCCTTACATTTTTCACTCTTTGTTATATTGCAGCCATTTGCTAAAATCATTTAAGTAATTTTTTTTTCCTCAATGTACACACAGCACCCCATATTGACAGAAAAACACAGAATTGTTGACATTTTTGCAGATTTATTAAAAAAGAAAAACTGAAATATCACATGGTCCTAAGTATTCAGACCCTTTGCTGTGACACTCATATATTTAACTCAGGTGCTGTCCATTTCTTCTGATCATCCTTGAGATGGTTCTACACCTTCATTTGAGTCCAGCTGTGTTTGATTATACTGATTGGACTTGATTAGGAAAGCCACACACCTGTCTATATAAGACCTTACAGCTCACAGTGCATGTCAGAGCAAATGAGAATCATGAGGTCAAAGGAACTGCCTGAAGAGCTCAGAGACAGAATTGTGGCAAGGCACAGATCTGGCCATGGTTACAAAAAAATTTCTGCTGCACTTAAGGTTCCCAAGAGCACAGTGGCCTCCATTCCTTAAATGGAAGACGTTTGGGATGACCAGAACCCTTCCTAGAGCTGGCCGTCCGGCCAAACTGAGCTATTGGGGGAGAAGAGCCTTGGTGAGAGAGGTAAAGAAGAACCCAAAGATCCCTGTGGCTGAGCTCCAGAGATGCAGTTGGGAGATGGGAGAAAGTTGTAGAAAGTCAACCATCCCTGCAGCCCTCCACCAGTTGGGGCTTTATGGCAGAGTGGCCCGACGGAAGCCTCTCCTCAGTGCAAGACACATGAAAGCCTGCATGGAGTTTGCTAAAAAACACCTGAATAAGATTCTCTGGTCTGATGAGACCAAGATAGAACTTTTTGGCCTTAATTCTAAGCGGTATGTGTGGAGAAAACCAGGCACTGCTCATCACCTGTCCAATACAGTCCCAACAGTGAAGCATGGTGGTGGCGGCATCATGCTGTGGGGGTGTTTTTCAGCTGCAGGGACAGGACGACTGGTTGCAATTGAGGGAAAGATGAATGCGGCCAAGTACAGGGATATCCTGGACGAAAACCTTCTCCAGAGTGCTCAGGACCTCAGACTGGGCCGAAGGTTTACCTTCCAACAAGACAATGACCCTAAGCACACAGCTAAAATAACGAAGGAGAGGCTTTTCAACAACTCTGTGACTGTTCTTGAATGGCCCAGCCAGAGCCCTGACTTAAACCCAATTGAGCATTTCTGGAGAGACCTAAAAATGGCTGTCCATCAACGTTTACCATCCAACCTGCCAGAACTGGAGAGGCTCTGCAAGGAGGAATGGCAGAGGATCCCCAAGTCCAGGTGTGAAAAACTTGTTGCATCTTTCCCAAAAAGACTCATGGCTGTATTAGATCAAAAGGGTGCTTCTACTAAATACTGAGCAAAGGGTCTGAATACTTAGGACCATGTGATATTTCAGTTTTTCTTTTTTAATAAATCTGCAAAAATGTCAACAATTCTGTGTTTTTCTGTCAATATGGGGTGCTGTGTGTACATTAATGAGGAAAAAAAATTAACTTAAATGATTTTAGCAAATGGCTGCAATATAACAAAGAGTGAAAAATTTGAGGGGGTCTGAATACTTTCCGTACCCACTGTATATATATATATATATATATATGTATGAATTTTTTATTTCAGTTAATTGCCAAGTAATACAATTAAATAAAATAAAATTAAATAAGTGAATGGATGGATGAATGAATATTAATATTGCAAATTTCATTATAAATAAATAAAATAAATATATTAAACAAAATAATAAATATTACTGTTGTAAAAATATCATTGTAAATAAAAAATAAATATTTCTGTTGTAAAATATCATTGTAAATTAAATAAAATATAAATGTTTATTTTAATCATATTAATTAATTACAATTTCTTTGTAAAATAGTGTTTAACATAATAATAATAAAAGAAAATATTCATGAATTCATGAAATTATAATTCATGAATTGATAATTGGATTAAGCTATACTGTGGTTTTATTAAAATAAAATAGCAAGTGGTACTGAAATAAGCATTTCTTATTAAATTGGCAAATGAAATGAAACCGATCTAAGACGCTCTATATGCTTATCATATGAAGTACAAGTAATTCATAATTTATTCCAATTGAGTTTAAAAATAGCATGTTGCTAAGCTAACATACAAAATACACACATATATTAGTGTTTTTACATTAGACATACCATCTTGGGTGAACTTTCATCGCAATGCATTCTGGGATTGTGCTGCTTTTTAATTCGGCCAAATCATATCATACACCTGAAATCGGCATAATGTTTCTTCTCGAATGGCTTTCCTGTCAGGAACACAGATACGCTGCCTTAAAATGCAGTCTAGTTAGGCAGCTCGCAAGGCTTTGACTGCAGTCTAGATCTCCGAATCATCATTGTCCTGCAAGTCCGAATCATTAATGACTTGTTTATTAATTTCAGCTAATCTGGACTCAGTAAAATGTCAGAGACGAGAGGCATTACATAATGTGCCTGCAATATACAGCTGTGTTAAAGTCATTTATCTTCTTTTAACTGCCCAGGGCTCCCTGAATTACAGCCTGCAGCAAACACATATTCATGTGAATCTTCTGAGACAGACAGAAGAGTCTATAAATGACTCCCGATCACAATCTGTGTTATTTAAAAGAAAAAAAATAATGCATGTTTCTTTCTTTTATTGTGCACAATAAATGTTATTCTGGGGAAGTGTTGTCTTCACAGTCTTTCATCAGTGTGAACATATGAAGTGATTCACTGTGTGATCGTATGCTCAGATGTCCAGCTCACATCAGAAAAGCGTGATGTATGGATTGTGGGATGCTAAAGATAGATTTGCCCTTGCTGATGCTGATTAGAGTGACACTCTTGATGAGCCGGGAAGCGTCACACGCGTTCTCACTGCAGCCAATCATCACTCATCCTTATACCGCATGCTTTTTCCTGTGGGAAAGAGGAACGCGTTAAAAATAGACTACATGTAAAGCAATATCCAAAACAGTATAAAACTATGAAAAATGTATAATAGACTTTAAAGCATGCTGAGATGTGTCACTTCACCGTAGTAGCTAATACGTCAGTATCCTTACTATTTAGTAAAAAAAAAA
>NW_015505235.1:457653-463479 GCF_001515645.1 Sinocyclocheilus grahami | reverse complement strand
ACATGGTGTTATGGTTATTAATATTTGTTTTGCCCTCTAGGTTTTCCAGGAATCTGCCCATGTTTCACAAGACGTGCAATCCACAGATCCGCACACAATGGAGCAAATGAGCTAGATCAATCAGCATTTGTGTTTGGTTACTGTGAGCTGATATTAACCCTGTCACCCGGCGCTGACCTCCCTCGGCGTCTGAGTGCTGTAGTGTCACCGCCGCGGGAATGAACCATGTCCCACTTCTTATTCGCTCACACGTACATTCATCTGCTGCAAACTGTGTTATGCAACCGTGACAGAGAGAGAAACCGTGTGCGTGATGTGTTGCAATGCAACTAGTTTGCTTTCAATCACATGGTGTTGAAAATAGTGATAGATATGTCACTGCTGCATTTTTGGGATGTTCTTTTTTTAAGGGAGTGAGATGCAGTGTGACAAAAGCTCTGTTCCAAACCTTAGTGAGCTGCATTGCTGTCTGCTATTTACCAGTGTTATCATCACTAACTGAAATTAAACCATTAAAAAAATACAGATGCCATTAATACAGGTAACGAGTGGAGGACAGAGGAGGCTCTTAAAGAAGAAGTTACAGGTCTGTGAGAGCCAGAAATCTTGCTTGTTTGTAGGTGACCAAATACTTATTTTACCGAGGAATTTACCAATTAATTCTTTAAAAATCCTACAATGTGATTTTCTGGATTTTTTGTTCTCATTTTGTCTCTCATAGTTGAGGTATACCTATGATGAAAATTACAGGCCTCTCTCATCTTTTTAAGTGGGAGAACTTGCACAATTGGTGGCTGACTAAATACTTTTTTGCCCCACTGTATATCATTAAATAATTTCATTATATAATTCTTTTTATTAAATGTGTATTATATTAAAAGTAAAATAAACATTTCAAATTCTAAAATGTAAAAAATATTATTTTTTATTAGCTTCTATGTAGCTTTTTTACTTCATATTATACTACTATATTTATTACTACATGTAATATTATTTTATTACTACATATTATTTTTATTCAGTTGTTGTAATGTTACAACTTTTGCAAGGCACTGTGTGTACGTGTGTGTGTGTTTGTGTATGTGTGTGTATTGAGCTACAGACATATCAACAAAATTATATGCCATTTTATTGAGCAAACCTTAATGAATATGACATGATGAAATTGACTAGGACATTTTCATAATAAAAACAGTGTCAATCTGAACACTGTATGTGTCTCTGTGGTGTTTCTTTCCCTGCATGCATTGCTGTGTGTTACGAGCGCACAGCTCATTTAGCTTGATTAGTTTGGCACATTTCGACGTGTCCTGAGCAGCTGTTCTCTCCGCAGTCTGCAGGGTGTGATGGGAAATGTGTGTGTCATCAGGGTCTGCGGAGGAGTGTGTCTGTGGAACGATCGTTTAATGTACAGCTGGCAAAGATAAAATGATTCAAACTCCCTGAATGATTCATTTGAATCGATTCAGTGCAGCTGTGTGGAATGGAAGGAGTGTGTCGTGTGGAAACTGATGAATGTGATTCATATATCACAGGAGGAGGATCTTACAAATCACTGGCAGAAGTGCTGTAATTTTTGAGTAAACCTGCGGAGGAGGACGTTGGCTCGTTTTTAGCAGATTTTACACTGCCGTGACTAAGCAGGTCCCACTCCACCTGTTTGGCACAGGAAATCACCACACATCAACATTTCTGATGATTTCCTCTTAATAAGTCGGTCATCACTTCAACTTCGTCTATCAGGAAGAAAAAAATAATTTTTCATTTATTGTTAAGAAATGAATCATGAAGAACAGATGTGCCTGTTTCTGCATTGTAAGTGCTGCTGCATCCACGCCGATAAAAATCAGTGTAAAGTGCAAGGGAAAAATACTAATATATGTATACAGCTTTACAGCCTTTTTGACAGTAAATGTTGATTTGAACGTATGTAAAGTGTCTTGACATATACTGCTATCAAATCCGTCTCTGTTAGCAGCATTTGACCAGCAGAGGGCATCATTTATCTTTTTATTTGGCTCTTAATCCCATTGGGAAAAACAAAAACAGACCAACAAGATTATTAATCCCCCATCCTTTGTGTTTATTAAACATCTTATGAATATATCTAATTTTATTCATTTGTTTAGCCAATTTTCTAAATGCAATTCTGTTTTACCATATTTAAACCCATTCAAACCTATATTTCATATAGGCACTTAATTCCCCAGAATGCATTACTATTAAAACTGTATTTATGTATGTCTTTATCAGGACAGAATTCAAAATTTGTCTGGATGAATTTTCAATTGTCATTTTATATCATTTTTAATTATTTCATTAAATAAATTTTTTTTTTGAATTATAAAATTAATTAAAATATATATTATTATTATTATTATTAATATCTAATTTTATTCATTTGTTTAGCCAATTTTCTAAATGCAATTCTGTTTTACCATATTTAAAATCAAAATAATAAAGTGCCTATTTCATATAGGCACTTCATTCCCCAGAATGCATTACTATTAAAACTGTATTTATGTATGTCTTTATCAGGACAGAATTCAAAATTTGTCTGGATGAATTTTCAATTGTCATTTTATATAATTTTTAATTATTTCATTAAATAAAAAAAATATTTTGAATTATAAAATTAATTAAAATATATATTATTATTATTATTAATAATACAAATGATTCATATGTATAATATAAAACTATAATATTATTTGGAAATATTTGTTTAATATAATAAATATATGTTTAATGTACATAAATCCTTTTTACGTTAAATTATAAAACTGTTTAAATTGACATGTTATGTAGTTCGAAATTACTTTTTTCTTTGAATTTTAAATCACTTTAATTCTACTACCATTTAAAAAAATTCTAAATGCAATGTTTGTTTTGCCTGGTTTAAACCCATTTAAAATTTCATTTGACTCAGAGTCATATGAAAAAGTGCAGAATCATATTCACTTAATTTTTCAGAATACATTCCAATTAAAACAGCATTTAGGCCTAATTATGTAATACAATATGTCTGTCGTTCTGTCTGTCTGATTGTCTGTCTGTCTATCTGACTTTATCAAGACTGGATGAATTTTCCTTTGTAGTTCAAAATTCCATTTCCTTTTCTTAGTTTCTTTGCATTTATACAGTCAACAAATCACGTAGACTTGCATCGAAGGACCCACAACCAGAATATCATAGAGACTTATAGAGCGCCTAATAACTGCATAACAACAGCCTGGCAACACCCAAATATGACGGTGGTCATTTTTTGGCATGGAAACACCCCTCATGTTCTTCACATAATGCCAGCTGTAGTTGTAGATGTAAAGGTGTGTCACATGACTGCGGTGAGATCTGCATGCGTGCTGCGTGTCCAGTTGAGGGCAGTGTTGAGCTGATGTGATGTCCTTCCTCTCGGGACTCATGCACTAACCAAATGCTCTGTGTTTCTCTCTTTTGCATGTCCACCCCGACTGCGTCGTCATCTGAGCAGGTAAGACTCTCAATCTCAATCTGTTATTTAATGCATGCATATGATCCGAGTGTGAATGAATGTGTTTGTATGGCAGCAGGCTGATGGGTGTTTAATGCTCTGGGATTTGTAGATACAGCACACAGATGTGTTCATATGCACTTCAGCAGAGGGATCATTAGGATTGTTTTTGAGAGCACATCCAGTTGTTGTGTGTGCGTTTGTGTCTTAACGCCTCGGTTTTATGAGCTCTTGCCCGTCTGACAGCTAGTGCGGCTGGACAGGGATTTGTTGATGTGTTTGTGTGGCACACAGCTTCAACTGTTGCTGTATTACAGGGTTTGAATGGCTGAGATTTCTACTTGCAGCAGATGTGCAGAGATGATTAAAAAGGACCCAGTTCTGCACACCATATAATTGTTTAAAAAATCAAAAAATGATCATCTTTTTCCATGGAAGAAAAAAATAGATATTTGGAAGGAAAGAGTGAAGTAAATGTGACAAGATTTCCATTTTTGGGCAAACTGTCTGTGTTTTTGTCTTAATTTAGTTTTATGTGATCATTTTTCCATTCTCTCGTTGGTCTTTGGATTTAATCATGCTGTATATTTAAGATCTCTATATTTAAACAGACTCACCACAGTCAGAGAAAACCTAGAATTATGGTGGTGATTTCCAGGCCTGGTAAAGCCATGGAAATTTCTTTGGTGAATAGACATTATTTATATTTATTTGTTTTATAGGCAGTTTTCTGGTTTCTCTCAAATATTTCATCAGCTACGTATTGGTCTTCTCAAAAGCTTGTGTACTGTAAAACAAGCTTGCAAGCCATTTTGTGAGTGAATTATTCTTTTCAGCCATTTCTTTTTAGTGAATCTGAAAAAATCCTTTATTTCCTAGTATAATTAATAATTTCTCAGAACTAATAACCCTGTGTTGGTAATGTCACTGTGTCTCAGATCAGTTATCTGGAGGTCGTGACCTCATGCAGTTCCTGGTTAGTTGTCGTGGGTGTAAGTGTGGTGAATCAGTGCTGTGCTAAAGGAGAGTGTCCTTCCTCGCGGGCCGTTTCTTGTGTAATATCATCTGCAGGGAGCTGATAGATGCTGCATGTGTGTGTGTGTGTGTGTGTGGGTGTGGCTGATTGACTGAACGCCACTGGAGAATCTGTCTGGAGTTCAAACAGGAGTTTAAGGCGTGAAAGACATTCAGAGGTGTAGAAATATTACAATATTTGGTTTTACTACTGTAAGTGTGTAAGGCTGTCTGAACTCCTGTTACACTCCATCGCAGTCTGCCTGCTGTGTGTGTGTGTGTGTGTGTGTGTGTGTGTGTGTGTGTGAGTGAGTGAGGTGAATGGTAACCATGACGATAAGGCAGCTGCAGATTCACATGGTGACGTTTGTTGATGTTTGTGGTGCCACAATGTATTTATGTATTTATTTTTAAGTACCGCTGCAGTATCGTGTGGATTACCGTAATTATGAGATGACAGCTCTGAAATTTCACTGTGATCGCTTCAATTTCTCGGAGTCCGAAATGAGTTTGTTTCTATGGCAACACATAATGGCAAAATGGCTTCGTTGTTGATCGGCAAAATACTATATTGCTATGTCAAATTGAATCCACTGCATTTTGGTGTGTTAAATTAAATAATAAGAATAAAAAATACTTTATATATTAAATAACAATTATAAAATATATATATTATATGTGTGTATATATAATGTGTGTAAAATATAGAATAACCTAAGCCATCTATTTTCTATTCATAATATATATATATATATATATTAGGGATGCACCGAAATGAAAATTCTTGGCCGAAACCGAAAACCGAAAAAGAGGAAACCAAGGCCGAAAACCGAAACAAATTATGCCAATTATTAGTACCATTGCATTTATGGCTATGACTGTGTACTAACTTTACTAAAATCAAGGCATTGCAATTGCATAAATTAATATTAAAGTTTCAAAGAATAAATCAATTACAAATTATGGAAATATTTATTTAGCACATTGCACAGTATAAAATAAAATTCAAACTAAAATGTTTAACTTGACCCCACTCATGTGTACATTAAATAATAATGTACAGGCCTACTGGCCTGCAGAAAGGTTTTAAAATGAAATGTTCTCTCATAAAAACAAAGTGCATTTAGGTCAAGTACATTTAAAATTTTTCTCTGTAGGACTACTACAAGAAAGTGCATTCAGAACAAGTGCAACTGCTTAAAGATACAACAATATTTTCTCTGTAGGCCTTCAACATAATAGTGTATCAAAACAAAGACTGCCATAGCCCATATGTTAACCGTAGAACTTTAACAACAACAAATGCACCAAGAATTGCAGAT
>NW_015505235.1:439972-456888 GCF_001515645.1 Sinocyclocheilus grahami | reverse complement strand
CGCCGGCCCCGCCTGGGTCGGGCATCGCCCCGCCATTGCCTCTGGACTCCTCTCCTCTGGCTGTGCCTCGTCGCTCTGTCCTACCAGCTCCGTGGGGCTCCTTCCTCCCGTCAGCTCCACCTTTGTCCTCAGTCGCTCCGGCTCCGCCGCGGATCTCTGGATCTCCGCCTCCGCCTTGGTCGCCAGAGCCCTCGGCTCCACCCTGGCCCCCCGGATCCTTGGCATCCCCCTGGCTCGTTAGCTTTCCGTCTCCGCCTCGGGCTCCTCCTCCACCAGCTCCGCCGCCGTTGGTCGGCCCCCTGGAGTCGGTGGACATTCCTCCTCCATGGCTCCTCCCTCCGTCGGCTCCACCGTGAGCCACTATTATGGCTGTGGCCAGGGTCCCACCTGGCTCCTCCTCCTGCTCCGGTTCTCTCCTGTCGTCTCCCTGGCTCCTCCCTCCATCGTCACCTCCCTGGACTTTGTTAGCCATCCTCCTCCTGGAAGGCCGTCCTCCGCCGGAACCTCCACCTGTCTGGTCTGCCTGCCAGCCCTTTGCCTTCCCCTGTCACCATCTCGCATCCTCTGCTTTGTCCTCCCCCTCCCTCTGTTTCTATGGTGCGAGGACGCACCTTCCGGGAGGGGGGAGTAATGTAACACCCCTGTGGACTGTTTGTTGTGGTTTCTTCCCCTTGTGTTGGTTTAGCCCGTATAATCATTAGTTAATCACCTCATTGTGCTCACCTGTCTGCCCCTCGTTATCTGCACTATATCTGTTCCTGTCTCTGGTATTTGAGTTTGTCGTTATTGTGAATGTTACCCCGAGTGGGTGTGTCTCCTCTACCGGAATCTGCCTGGTTGTCTCTACATTAAATATCCTTGTCGTCCTCGTCATCCTGCCTGCCTCCACACACCTGGACCGTGACAATATGTTATTACACTTATAATAAATTAAATAGAAAGTCATTTACTTCATTCAGTTTATGAATTTCTAACATAAATAATAATACATTTAATATTTATTTATAATAACATCTGTAAACTAATTAAAAATTTCCAAAAAAAAAAAAAAAAATTCAAACTTTTTTTTTTACTTTTTTTAAGAATTATAATATCTTAAGTCAACTATTTTGTCTATGAATTTAGTATATTAAAAGTAAAACTAAATGTCATTTGAAAGTTTAAAAATCCATCTATAAATAATTATAAAAAATATTGTGTGTATAAGGTAAACAACAACAAACATATGTATTAAATAAACAGTAAATAAATAATTTCAGTGTTTCTCTCTCTCTCTCTCTCTCTCTCTCTCTCTAATATATGTATATAATTTTTTGTCTGCAATTTTTGCTTTCCATTTCAGCCAAAAATAATTGAACTTTCTCATAAACACCCTGCTTCCTAAACAATCATCTGCTGTCTCACACCATATGGACTAACAGGGTAAACAACGATAACACAATAATCAACATCCTTCAACAAACACATCATCTCTCGCACGCTTTAATGGATTGGACTCCTTGAGCAGCAGATAGGAGGCGCTACTGTCATCTGCAGAAACGTCTCTCTGGCGCTCAGAACTTCACGGTTAGCATCTGAATGTTTGCATGTGAAGAATCCAGCGTATCGACTGACTGACAGCGAGTCTGAATGGCACATCTCGTGTGTTTGGAGAGCTCTTCTCGATTTTACCCATGATTCTTGCTCTCGTTCTGTTCCGTCGCCTGTGCTGGTTGTGTCATCAATCTGTGACCCAGTTTCAGAGAGTTCAGCTTTAGCTCGCAGGCTCCATACTGAGCCCAGGGCCAGTGCTGTGGGACCAGCAGAACTGGAGCAGGGCAGGTCAGCCCCGCCAGCGCAAACACACACTCTCTCTCACACACATATGCAAATACACACACTGATTTAAATAACGAACAGCCCAGGAAGGGCTCCTGATCCCCAGTTCAGCCCAGGAAGGGTTCCTGATCCCCATTTCAGCTCAGGAAGGGCTCCTGATTTCTCGTTAAGCCCAGGAAGGCCTCCTGATCCCCAGTTCCGCCCAGGAAGGGCTCCAGCCCAAGAGCTCTCTCCAGTGCCCGCTCCTCAAAAATGCCCGCCCTCCCACCTGCTCCGGCATCCTTCAGCGTCACCATGGTCGGAGTCTCCCTCACCTCTGCCTCCTGCCTCCGAGGCCCAGACTCTGCCTCGGCCCGTAGACCCAGTGGCTCCACCTCAGCTCCTAGCTCCCTTGCCTCCACTGTCACCCATCGATCCATCAGCTCCACCGTGCTCCCTCGTCCCTCCGGCTCCGCCTTGGTCGGGCATCGACCCGCCATTGCCTCTGGACTCCTCTCCTCTGGCTGTGCCTCGTCGCTCTGTCCTACCAGCTCCGTGGGGCTCCTTCCTCCCGTCAGCTCCACCTTTGTCCTCAGTCGCTCCGGCTCCGCCGCGGATCTCTGGATCTCCGCCTCCGCCTTGGTCGCCAGAGCCCTCGGCTCCACCCTGGCCCCCCGGATCCTTGGCATCCCCCTGGCTCGTTAGCTTTCCGTCTCCGCCTCGGGCTCCTCCTCCACCAGCTCCGCCGCCGTTGGTCGGCCCCCTGGAGTCGGTGGACATTCCTCCTCCATGGCTCCTCCCTCCGTCGGCTCCACCGTGAGCCACTATTATGGCTGTGGCCAGGGTCCCACCTGGCTCCTCCTCCTGCTCCGGTTCTCTCCTGTCGTCTCCCTGGCTCCTCCCTCCATCGTCACCTCCCTGGACTTTGTTAGCCATCCTCCTCCTGGAAGGCCGTCCTCCGCCGGAACCTCCACCTGTCTGGTCTGCCTGCCAGCCCTTTGCCTTCCCCTGTCACCATCTCGCATCCTCTGCTTTGTCCTCCCCCTCCCTCTGTTTCTATGGTGCGAGGACGCACCTTCCGGGAGGGGGGAGTAATGTAACACCCCTGTGGACTGTTTGTTGTGGTTTCTTCCCCTTGTGTTGGTTTAGCCCGTATAATCATTAGTTAATCACCTCATTGTGCTCACCTGTCTGCCCCTCGTTATCTGCACTATATCTGTTCCTGTCTCTGGTATTTGAGTTTGTCGTTATTGTGAATGTTACCCCGAGTGGGTGTGTCTCCTCTACCGGAATCTGCCTGGTTGTCTCTACATTAAATATCCTTGTCGTCCTCGTCATCCTGCCTGCCTCCACACACCTGGACCGTGACAATATGTTATTACACTTATAATAAATTAAATAGAAAGTCATTTACTTCATTCAGTTTATGAATTTCTAACATAAATAATAATACATTTAATATTTATTTATAATAACATCTGTAAACTAATTAAAAAAAAAAAAAAAAAAAAAAAAAAAATTCAACATCTTTTTTTAAGAATTATAATATCTTAAGTCAACTATTTTGTCTATGAATTTAGAAGTAAAACTCTAATTAAAAATTTCCAAAAAAAAAAAAAAAAAATTCAACATCTTTTTTTAAGAATTATAATATCTTAAGTCAACTATTTTGTCTATGAATTTAGTATATTAAAAGTAAAACTAAATGTCATTTGAAAGTTTAAAAATCCATCTATAAATAATTATAAAAAATATTGTGTGTATAAGGTAAACAACAACAAACATATGTATTAAATAAACAGTAAATAAATAATTTCAGTGTTTCTCTCTCTCTCTCTCTCTCTCTCTCTCTCTAATATATGTATATAATTTTTTGTCTGCAATTTTTGCTTTCCATTTCAGCCAAAAATAATTGAACTTTCTCATAAACACCCTGCTTCCTAAACAATCATCTGCTGTCTCACACCATATGGACTAACAGGGTAAACAACGATAACACAATAATCAACATCCTTCAACAAACACATCATCTCTCGCACGCTTTAATGGATTGGACTCCTTGAGCAGCAGATAGGAGGCGCTACTGTCATCTGCAGAAACGTCTCTCTGGCGCTCAGAACTTCACGGTTAGCATCTGAATGTTTGCATGTGAAGAATCCAGCGTATCGACTGACTGACAGCGAGTCTGAATGGCACATCTCGTGTGTTTGGAGAGCTCTTCTCGATTTTACCCATGATTCTTGCTCTCGTTCTGTTCCGTCGCCTGTGCTGGTTGTGTCATCAATCTGTGACCCAGTTTCAGAGAGTTCAGCTTTAGCTCGCAGGCTCCATACTGAGCCCAGGGCCAGTGCTGTGGGACCAGCAGAACTGGAGCAGGGCAGGTCAGCCCCGCCAGCGCAAACACACACTCTCTCTCACACACATATGCAAATACACACACTGATTTAAATAACGAACAAATGTGCTGTTCTCAGCTCATATCAGGGTGTGACAGTGACTTGTAAAAGCTCAATCGTGACAATTGTCGAATTGACGAAATTGTCTTGTGTCAATAATCACTGCAAAAAGTGTACATATACGTGCAAACAGGGTACAAAACAGAATATAAGTCAAATTTGGCTTTGGCGAGTAAGTTGGTAACTTTATAAAAAATGGCTTTTTGAAGTTGTAAATCAATTAAAGATTATTGGTGTAAATACTACTTCAATTGTTCTACTTCAGAACGTCATGTTTAATTAAATGTCTCAAAATTGTTTCAAAGTGAACATTCTTTACATTAGTCCACCAAAATGAAAATATGAAGAAAACAATTTAATTTTGTATTTATTTTGTGTGTGTGTGTGTGTGTGTGTGTGTATATACAGTGGGGCAAAAAAGTATTTAGTCAGCCACCAATTGTGCAAGTTCTCCCACTTAAAAAGATGAGAGAGGCCTGTAATTTTCATCATAGGTATACCTCAAATATGAGAGACAAAATGAGAAAAAAAATCCAGAAAATCACATTGTAGGATTTTTAAAGAATTAATTGGTAAATTCCTCGGTAAAATAAGTATTTGGTCACCTACAAACAAGCAAGATTTCTGGCTCTCACAGACCTGTAACTTCTTCTTTAAGAGGCTCCTCTGTCCTCCACTCGTTACCTGTATTAATGGCATCTGTTTGAACTCGTTATCAGTATAAAAGACATCTGTCCACAACCTCAAACAGTCACACTCCAAACTCCACCATGGCCAAAACCAAAGAGCTGTCAAAGGACACCAGAAACAAAACTGTAGACCTGCACCAGGCTGGGAAGACTGAATCTACAATAGGTAAGCAGCTTGGTGTGAAGAAATCAACTGTGGGAGCAATTATTAGAAAATGGAAGACATACAAGACCACTGATAATCTCCCTCGATATGGGGCTCCACGCAAGATCTCACCCCGTGGGGTCAAAATGATCACAAGAACTGTGAGCAAAAATCCCAGAACCACACGGGGGGAACTAGTGAATGACCTGCAGAGAGCTGGGACCAAAGAAACAAAGGCTACCATCAGTAACACACTGCACCGCCAGGGACTCAAATCCTGCAGTGACAGACGTGTCCCCCTGCTTAAGCCAGTACATGTCCAGGCCCATCTGAAGTTTGCTAGAGAGCATTTGGATGATCCAGAAGAAGATTGGGAGAATGTCATATGGTCAGATGAAACCAAAATAGAACTTTTTGGTAAAAACTCAACTTGACCAGAAGAGGATTGGGAGAATGTCATATGGTCAGATGAAACCAAAATAGAACTTTTTGGTAAAAACTCAACGTGTCGTGTTTGGAGGAGAAAGAATGCTGAGTTGCATCCAAAGAACACCATACCTACTGTGAAGCATGGGGGTGGAAACATCATGCTTTGGGGCTGTTTTTCTGCAAAGGGACCAGGACGACTGATCCATGTAAACGAAAGAATGAATGGGGCCATGTATCGTGAGATTTTGAGTGAAAACCTCCTTCCATCAGCAAGGGCATTGAAGATGAAACATATATATATATATATATATATATATATATATATATATATATATATATATATATATATAATTTTGTATATATTTTTTTCTTGTCCCTATTAAAATATTAATCATTTACATAAATGTTTAACATAAAGTTCCTTGTTTTTCATAGATTTATTGCTGGAAATTTTTCTCAGTTTTTTCGGTTTAAAACAAAAATGCTGTTCGTCACCTATATGCCATCATCATAACCAAATTCAGTAATATTCTTTTTTAAATATTTGTTTATTTTTTATTTTATTAGATTATATATTTAAAAATAATCGATCTGTAGTATTTATTTATTTTCCACTTATTTCAGAATACATTTTCATGGCCAGTAAGAAGTGGTAATTTACCTTGCACTTGACAAACAAAAAGGTTAATGCATAATTAAATTTATATATTTAAAAAAAAATAATTTCTTGCCTCACTTTTTTTGTATTTTCGTAAATAGTAATGAAATGAGACAAAATTTCAAAAGGTTTTTTTTGTTTTATTTTTAATCTGAAAAACAATTTATCTAAAGATTTTATTTATTTATTTATTTAAAAGACATTTTCATGATCAATAAGAAACATTTATTGTTGAAAAATGTTTACCTGCCGCTTGGCAAATGAAAAGTTAAATTTAGACCCTGTGTGTATGATGTTATGGTGCATGAAACACCTAGTGTACTGAGCATGCTCAGTTCAAGCTCAGTGCTGGAGAGAGAGAGAGAGAGGGAGAGAGATCAGCCGCTGCAGCAGCTGTGTGAAAGCAGCATCTCTCTCTCTGCTGTCATTGCTTGTGGAGAGACGTCAGGGAACAGAACTGTTGGCAGTTTGTCATGGATGAGAGCCAGTGAAGGCAGTTTAGACATACATACACACACTCTCTCTCTCTCTCTCTCACACACAAGTGTGTTGTGTAAGTCGCACGATCTCTGCTGGATTTATCATGAAGCGCTCACCTGCGGTAAGTGTCTATGTATATATAAATGTCTTCACCTGTATATCATCATAATCAATTTCACAATCATGTGTGTTTTTTGGTGGGTGTTTAATGTTGTTGGCATCATATTTTGCATGCAATATTTTGACTTTGATGGAGAAAAGCTCTGTGTGTTTCTGCCTGGCTGAGCTTTTGGAAAGAGGATAATGATTTTTGGTCACTGTCGATATAAAACGTCCCTCTGTGTCTTTCTATATCCATAACTGAGACTCAGGGGAGGGCAAAAGCACTGGCGTCCTTTCATGACTGATGGATTGATGTAGAACTTTCGCAGGCTTATGGATTACCAGGATAGACGCACGCAAAGATTTTTTTATTTCAAAAGTTCTGTCGTCCCTTTTTAAGAAGCGCTCTTGAAATTCCACACGGCTCATGCAGAAACGGTCTAGAGAGAAAGACCTATCAACCCTGGAATGAGGATACTGAGGCGCTGAATACCGTAGAATAGAATACTGAGGTGTTCTGAACGGCATACTTGCATGCTACCATACTAAATTCACCAGTAGGTAGTATGCATACTGTACACGGTATGCAAATGCAAAGAATGTCAGGTTTGCCAGAACAGTGCTGGGTATTTTGTTTGCAATGCGATGCTCTAGATGTGACTGTTCATGTTCTTGGAAACAATACCACCTGCTATTTTCAGCTGTTTTTTTTTCTTGGATTAATTTCTTTTCACTGGGCTGCCAAAAGTTATGAAAATTATTATTAATTTAAATTGTGAATTTAGACGAATAAATCTGTAAATTAATTTGATATTGTTATTATTATTACTATTATTATTAATAATAATAATAATTACTGTTTAGTGAAACATTTAATATTTAATAATATATATATTTTTTTCCTTACCATTAAAATATATTGTTTATTTTGTGCAGTACGCAATTATCTAGTATTCTATTGCATATGTAGCCATACTGACATTCCATTGTGCATTTCATTGTGATGATTTCCCAGCATGCATCAGCCTTCAGTGAGTCTGTGAAGCCCTTCAGGGTCCTTGATTCTTGACTGTATAGAGACCCATTATGCTATTCACCAGTGACTCACAGTAAGACTTCAGCGCGAGTAACAAGCACGCACACTAAAACACAAATGCGTGTGAAAAGCGCTGGCGTGCACGACTGCATCCGCACACAAGCATGTAAACTCGCACTTAAAGTCTGCAGTTTAGCGTTATATAATATCAGAAACCAGTCCAACGCTCCATCTTCCTCTCTTCTCCCAGAGGAAATCTTGCTCTATCTCGCCCATCCCATCCAGAAGATATTCAGCGCACGTTACATAGCCTGAGGGATTTTTAGGTTTCTAACGCCGGCTTCTGTTTGCCTAGTTCCCTAAATCTGACTAATTATAACATCTAGCAACCTGGCGCACAATAGCAAAATATCACCTATTGAGGAGGAAATAACAAGCTGTGTGTTAGTCAGCGGCACACTGTAAACTGCAGCTCACTGCTTTGTGAAGTGATTAACGCGTGCCGCTGTCCGTCTGCTGTGTGGAGTGGCTAATGAGAGACGTCTTGTCAGATCTGTGCAGGTGTGCCGGAGACACTGAGCTCATTCTGTCTCTCTGGAGGCTCACGCTAAACTGCTGTTTGCTCTGGAGTTAGAAAAGTTCGATGGAAATCAGGCCAGATATATAAGGCCTGTTATTCCTGCACGCTCTGATTGTGTGGTGAGGAAGGGAGGTTTGTGGAGGAATAATGACGGCTGCCTTGTGTTGGGGCTGAATGCTTGGCAGAGTGGAGACAGCACGGCGTGAACCCGGGGTTTGGTCCAGAAGAGGAGATTGTTCCAGAGGGATAATGATGCCCATCTCAAACCCCAAACTGTGGGCTGAAAACATGGTGGAATGAACCAGGGTTATTACAGTTTTTCGCTTGTAATTTTCTTTTTTTTCTTTTCTTTTTGGTTAGTATGTATGTATGTATGTTTTTGTTTGTTTGTTCTTTTTTCACTTTTATAAAAAAAAAAAAAAAACATCAGTTAACATTTAAAATTTGGCTTGACAAAACTAGCTTTATCTTTTTAAAAATTTTCAGTTACTGCAATTGTATGAATTTCTTTGAATTTCATTTTTAATTTTACTTCCCGTTTATTTCCTCAGTTCAAATTGACTATTTATTTTTATTTTTTATTTTTTTTAACTATGTATTATTATTAGAATTACTATTTTATTTTATCTTTTCACTTTTATTTTTAAAAAAAATTTAATTGAACCTCCAAAATTTGGCCTGACACACTTTCTCTCTTTTAAAAATTCTGCTTATTCCAGTTATGAATTCACTTTTGACAAATCATTAATTTTTAAGGGTACTTATTGCTTACTTAATTCAAACTGACTGTTTGTTTGTTAATTTATTTATTTATTTTTAAATAGCTTATTACTATAGTCTTATTTTATTTTTCACTTTTATTAAAAAAAATATTGTGTAAACGTTCAAAATTTGGCTTCACAAAGTTATCTTTATCTCACTCTTATTGCAGTTACATTCATTTCTTTGAATTTCAATTGATTTTAATTCTACTTCCTGTTTGCTATGTCAACTGAATTGGAAATTCAAAGAAAATTTTAATTTAAAGAAATTGAATAGGAATTTAGAAAGCGTTCTTAATTCCATTGATGTTTTTAGTTTAGTTCTCTTTAGTTTTTTTTAGAGTAGGTGTATTTGCTTTTTAAAGTTTTTATTTATATTTTTTAATTTCCAAAAGTTCCAAAGTTACTGTGGTGGGTATTATTTAAAAATGTTTAACCATGTTAAACTTTTCATCATAGTTTAGCACTATTTTTATTAACTACCATTTTCATGTTAAATTATGGCGGGTTAAAACAGGTTTGTTTTATGATATACCACGTCAAACATGAAAATATAAATTATATTGATATATAATATATTGAAATAGTTTTCTCATTTCTTCTCAGACTCTTTGAGGAGTTGCTTTAGAAGTTGTTTAAGTAAGTATTAAAGTAAGTCACACTTGGATTGTAAATTAATGATGTTTCCACAAATTATGGGTAGAAATGTGGTTTGGAGACGGAGCCGTAGGAGCCCAATATTTTCTCAACCCAAAGTCAGATCTGAGCAGTGTTTTCTCTGCTGTCGGCCAGGATTCGTCCAAGCGGCAGTAATCGCGCATTCACTCTTACGAAAAGTTTATTGTGCTCAGTGGTTGTTGTCTTGTGCGTGAAGCGCAGCGTCTCTGAGAGCTGAATACATGTCAAATGAGCTGGAGATCTGTCAGCAGATCCACACTCTCTTCCACTGCAGCACTCGTGATTTCCATCCATCCATCCATCCTTATAAATTAAGCAGTTGAATTGGAGTTTAAAAACAGCCCTGGTCTTGTCTTATGCGAATGTGACTGAAAGTGTTTTCATGAATTTTAACTCCCGGGTGCTTTTCTTTTAAGCATGCATGTCTTTAAACTGTCTTTAAATATCCTGAAACATCCACCGGCCTCCCTGCCGTGATCCGGAGGGATGCCAGACTTAGCCTAACGTGGGCATTTCAAAGCTTGCTTCCCTGTCTTTCATTTCTCAGCTTACTGCGTCCATATTCTCCACTCTGTCAGAGGGTTTTAGCACATTAGGGGGGGTATGTAGCCATTCGCACCCCTGTCAGACCGTCTGAAAGCCTCGGTGGGACGCAGAGTGAGGGAGGAGAGGTCGACAGCCAGGCAAGGTGAGCACAGCGCTCGAATCGCAATCCTCTGCTGATTTCTTGCTTTGTTTTTTTCCTCTTATCAGTGATAAAAGAGCAGAGACGAAACTCACGCAGAGTTCAGATATTTCCCCAGAGCCCGAGGGAGAACAGCGCTTCCCTCACCAACAACAAAGTCATCGAACAGCGGAGTCTTTACAGAAACATCGTTTAAAATTGCGCGCGTTAATTGAGACGTTGAGGGAGATATTGCTTGTCTGGAAGGATTTACATAAGGAAGGGAAATGTTCGACTCTTTGGGTCTTTTTGATTTCAGGTTCTGCCGGCACATCGGTCCCAGTCTTCTCCTACAATAATGCACTCACCCATCAAGACGTAATTGCTAATATTGGCCGACTGTGTTATTAATATCATGGCGCTGTGGATCATTTTTTCAGCCATGAGGATATTACAATGCCAAGCCTCATGAAATGCACACTGATACAAATCTAGATTGCCTTTATATAATTGCTTATTGCGGCAAAATGCTTTTATTGCCTGGTGGTGCAATATTCATTGAGGGAGAAAATGGTTGCATCATATTTGCTTTCTTCATCCATAAATGCTACATCACCACTCAAACCAGGCCGACATCGAGATACATGTTTCTTTTCGCAGCATCTCAGCTCTTGAGACAGTAATTGGTGTCGTGCTGACAGATTCATCAATGCTTTCATGCATCAATAATTCACATTTCTTTTTAAGCCGTGATTGATGCATGCTTGACAAACAACATGTATTGGTTTTGCACCTCTTTTTCATGCCATTGGGTATCAGTGTCACTCAGTGCACATTGCACAATACAGGTACTCGGATATGTTGGGATCCATTCCGCAGGCCTGATCTAAGTCTTGTTCCCACTTTGCGAGGCTGTTCCATCTCAGTTCCTTTCATCTCGCAACTAGTAGAGGCATCTTATCAGCGGCTCTGGCGAGGCGCCCTTCACCAATCTGTCTCTCTAATCTCTCCGGCCTCGGTCGTATCAACTCTCCTCTGTGGATTTTCCTGCCCTTCTTTTCCCATATTACTAGGAAAGCACAAACAGAAGCTGTTGATTTCCCCGTGTTTAATTAGTGTTGAAAAAGCACGTCTTAATCCTGATCTTTCGGAGCGGTCAGAGCGTGCTGACGGTTTCCTTCAGACTTGATTTTCTATGCTGGATGTGTCTATAGCATAAGTGCCTGCACTTTAGCAGGGATTTTCTTGTGGAGTTGGGTAGACGTAGTTTATTGGTCCCTGAGTGTGAACTGGGGTGCGAAGACAGGCGCCGTATTAAATGTAAATTGCTCATAAATCACCACCATACGTACATCCACATAGTGCAATCAAATGAAGCGTAGAGGGAGAAATTAAGGTCTAATATGCAGTAATGCCAATATCCTAACATGATTTACACAAGACACGATCAAAACATTGATAAGGAATTGAACAAGTGATTCTTTAAGTCATTGGAATCATTCACTAAGTTGATTTGTTCAGCACAGATTGATTCAGGAACAAAACAAGTGACTGTCTTTGAGTCATTTGAGTCCTTCACTAAATTGATTAATTCAACAACACTGATTCATTCATGAATGGAACAAGTGATTGGCTTTGTGAATGAGTATTTTCAATCATTCATTCACTCGATTTATTCAACAACATTCATTTATTCAGGGATGAAACAAGTGACTATTCATGAGTGAGTCATTTAAATCAAAATCAAAAAATGGAAAAAAATAGTTATTGTGTTTTATAAGTGAGACATTTGAATCATTCATTCTTTTGATTTGTTCAGCACCACTGATTCATTCAGAATTGGACAGCTGATTGTCTACAGATGTGATTGAGTCTTTTGAATCATTCACTCAATTAGTTCAACAGCACTGATTTATTCAGGAATGAAACAAGTGACTATTCATGAGTGAGTCAATTGAATCATTCACTCAGTTGATTTGTTCAGAAGAGCTGATTCATTTGTGAATGGAATTGGAATTGTCTTTAAGAATGAGTCATTTGAATTCATTCAAAAACACTGAATCATTGACTCAATTGTTTGCTCAAAACACTAAGTTATTCATGATCAAAACAAGTGATTGTCTTTACGAGATTGAATCATTTACTGAACTGATTTGTTCAAACTGCTAATTCATTCGGGACCAAAACAAGTGACTGAGTGAGTCATTGAATTATTCACACAGCTGACTCGTTAACAAACATTCATTCAGCAACAAATGAATTTAGCTGTATACCTTATGTGTGTGTATTGAAAGAATCATTATCATACCAAATACTCCTTGTCCAATGAGGGTTTATGTAGCTTGCGAGAATTAATTCACCTAATCCCATCCGCATTTCCATCCAATCTGTAAAGCAGAAAATCCACGTGGTCAACCCTCCGTGACTAGATCCAGCAGAGCTGTGGCCAATCAGCTTACGATTACACACATCAGACCCTTGAGCAAGAAAACAGAGGCTGTTTCAGATGGACGGATGGCGTACAGAATCTCGCTCTGGGGTTTTGTCCTAATGGACATGTCATGTTAACGGTATATGACCCTGCTAGCAGGCGGTGAATGACTTGCATAATAATACTTTTTGATACAGTGGCAGATCTCAACAAGGCCATTGCGTGTGTATGACAGCCTTGTGTAGCGGTGCACAATGGGCCGTTTTTTTGCGCCACGCAGCACAATGTCACACTCGGAGCGCAGCGCACAATTATGCTGCACAGATGAGCTCTCACTCTCCATCATGCTGAGCGGCCTCATTCTTTCAGCATGCCTTGCCTCTACAGACCCTGCGAGCGAGCTCTTTTCATCGCTGGGAGTCAGTGCTCATGAGCTACTGCTGCGGTAATAGAGGAAGACCTGTCAATATACAATCTAACACATGCCTTTTCTGCCCTGGATCTTCTGTGTCAGCGAACGAACACACACATATCCACTAATGTGCCCCAGATATTCAAAATGAGAAGACAAATATACATACTTTACATTACTTGTGTGTGTCTATCTATCTATCTATCTATCTATCTATCTATCTATCTATCTATCTATCCATCCATCTATACATCTATCTATCTATCCATCTATTCACTTTTATATCCATCTATACATCTATCTATACATCTATCTATCTATCTGATCATAATACATATCATAATGTTCTATTATAGATCTGTCAAGTTTTAGTCACAGATTTAGTCATATTGGCCTGCAGCTGTCAGATATTTGTTTTTGAAACACTGTTATATATTTTATAAAATCATAACATGCAATAACTTACAAAATGTGACTGTAGACACTGTTGCATATTGATATGATTTTATAAATAAATATAATTGACTCCTTTTACTTTTTGATTTTGGGAAGAAAATAAATAAATAATATATATATATACATATACATATACATATACATACATATATATATATATATATCAGCCCAGATGTTATTTACATCCTGTTTTGGCATTTATTATTATTCATTTATTACAATAATATTAAAATGATTACAACAACAATAATAATAATAATTTTTAATAAAGATTCTTATCTTTGCCCACTTTGGCCTAAATATTGCCCATTCTTTATTTTATATTTTGTTACCTTGAAAGGATTTGTTTTTAAAATAGGTAAATTAGTTTGACTGTTCTCCTGAGACAACTTGCAAAATAGTAAAACCAACATGATATAAAATTGTGAATTGTGATATTCCTGAAAAAAATTGGGATATGATGTTTTTGCCATATCGCCCACCCTTTATGCAGCATATATTTTATTATTATTATTATTAGATTATACTATATAATAATATTACACACACACACACACTTTTTAAATGTATTTTAGTATATTTATTATGCAGTATGTTTTGGACTGGTTGTGAATTTTCTGTTTGCCTTGAAGATTGATTATTCAGTGATTATTCAGTGTTTAACTGCAGGTTTTCAGTTTTTCAGCTTGTTATCCTTTATAATGCAGTTAAAGATATTGCTAGAAACATTATGATTTGCATCGCTGTGCCATTTTTCATTTCTGTATTTATCTTTCTAGTTGTAGGGTGACATTGAAATGTACATAAATCTACATAAAACTAGTGTGTGAGATGATGCTGTTACTGGATGGTCCTTGTTGCTTTCTTGCCTTTTAGGTATTGTTTTTGCTGGGAACATCTACGATTAATGCAGTGATTTATTCTTAAAAACACTCTCATATGAGGATGAACATCAAGCACTGCTTGAAAACAGCTGCTGTTTAGTCAGATCATTAACACCAGTTGTTTAGTAGTGCTTAGCTGTGTGTGTTTGAGTGTTTAGTAGAAGAAAAATCTAGAATTTTTCTTCACATATGACTTAGTATGCATGCTTAGGATGGGTGGATTATGGATATGTCTCAAGATGGTACCAAAGTTAAGTCTGTCCAAAATAAACGGCGCACAGCAGGCGAAGCTCTAATGTAAAGTTTGTGTGGAAACCCTCGAGTTATTTTAACAGCAAAAGTTAATTTCTGTTCTGGCGCCAGAAGCAGATTTGGTTGCGCTGGGGGTGGTGTGTGGGAGTATTAAAATATAGAACATTTAATCATAAAATTACTATTGTTTTGCCTTGAGTACAGTTACTAATAATATTACATGTTCATTTCTTATTTATTTTTATTTTATTTATTGTTTATACAGATTTGACAGTAAAGCTCTAAGCTTGAGTTAAGATGCATACAAAATTTACTTTTATTAACAACAGTAACGGGTGCAAAATCAAATTTTTGTATTGAAAATGTATATATACCACTCTTATTAAATGTACCATTATTCTTCTAGTATATGGAACTGACCAACTTCAGTGATTGTGTGATTTAGTAGCAAATTGAAGAAAAGTTTGTTTTTCCAGGCACTTTGTGACTTTTCTTACTTCATACACAAAAAAAGTGTAAAATTCTGACAAAATCTGATTTCTTGATGATTTGATATTTTATTATAGTGATTTTGTCATTTCAAAGTATAGAGAAAAAATATAAATGAATGACTAATAAGCCAATAAGTGCTCTTCTGCTGCCGTCTACTGTTTATAATTGTGATTTGATGTATTTTTTAAATTTTATATAAGCATTTGTTTACCACAAAGTATATTTTGTTCATCCCATTAAAAATAACATTCAAACTGGATCATTTTAGAGCTTTAAAGTGTTTGAAATAGTTGTGTGAAATGCTTGAATGTCATTGAAAAGTGCTTGAATTTCTCTCTCAAAAGGTTGTACAAACCCTGAAATGAATGATGTAATGCATTCAACTATTTCTACCACAACACCATGGTTACAGTTCGCGTTATCGCTTCTGGTTTCCTGACGTATGTCAGCGCTGTTTATAACAGAGAATTCTGGGCAGCATTTGAATTATTCTCACTAGGGCTGGGTATCGAGTTCGATACTTTTTAGGCACCGACCGAATTGCCTCGATACCATCGAGTATCGAAAAACGTCTCGTCATTCGGTACCACATTTCGATACCTAAGGGGTTAATCTCATCAGCGTCAGTGAGCCAATGAAGGCCCGGGTATACTTCACTTTCCACATTCCGTTCCGTCTTGCGCTCAGCCGCGTCCGCACAGCTTTCAAAGTATACTCAACCGCTGATGAGTGCGGATGGACGAGCACGACACCGGCGCAGTTTGACTTGCGTTCTGTCTCAACTTTCACCTCACTCATGCGCTGTTGTACGCGAGCCCTCCTGATGACGAAAATGACGTAATGTGGACGCGGATGGTCGAAGTATACTTTGGCCTTAAGCCTGCAGCACTAGCCGGTGTGTTCGACTAGAAGAGGTGCAGCGTAGATCGATCAGTGTTTGACATCCGCGAGAGCGATTCGAAAGCGCACGGAGCAGTCTGCTCTCTTTAGCTCTCGTGGTACTGTAATACACCGATCAGTCTGCACAGTCAGTCCGCGTACACCGGTTACACTCAGAGATTGTAGAGATGCGAATGCGTCCCAGCCCCCTTAGATGTAAGGCTACATTTACACTGGTGCGTTTATTTTTTAAAATGAAAACGATACTCGTTTGTTTGTATTAAAATGAAAACGATCCTCGTCATACTGGCGTTTCCACTGCTCTTCAAGCCGGCTTTCCACTATCTCGGACAAGCGATAGACCGGTCATTCAGTCATTCATTTTCAGTGGAGAGTAGCGCGGGAGCTGCGTGGAGTTCCGATCATATGCAGATGTCCGTTCATACTACACGACCGAAAGCGCGTGTTATGTGGCCATTCATGCAAACTGTAGCATCATGCTACATGAGATAATAAATAAGATTTATATTCCGCTTTTACTCAAAACACACTTTAAACCACCATCGAGTGTTTATAATAACTTCCGATTGCCGTCTAATGTGTATTTTGGCCATGTAATGTTGCTGAAATTAAAT